>NW_025110094.1:0-19780 GCF_011392965.1 Frieseomelitta varia
TTATCAATATTTTCAAACTTATCAAAATGCAAACCGTTAAATATCTTGATTTAAGGATAAATGGACCACTTTCATATATCCTCCTTTTGCGCTCGAATGGCATGAGACGTACGTCGAGAATTTTTTGTCCCAAATTGCAACATTTTCTCAGTTTCAAGTGTATTTAAATGTAACCCAGGCAAAACAAGTTTATTACTTCTTAGTAATTTCTATCCAGTGATATCATCACCGACGAGTTTAAAAGAAAAAGAAAGCGACGAATTATTGTATACGGTTCGGTCACTCGTTATGGTCCGCGAACCAGTTGCCAGCGCAAGAGGTTAAGTCTTCGTTCCCGAGAGAATCGATTTTGAAAATTTATCGAGTGTACTTGAATTTGATTGATTTCGCAGTGGACAGGTAGGAATAATCGACACTTTGTAATATTCTATGTGCAAAAATAAGTGCAAAACGTAGAATAAAATTTTTTTCGCTCAAGACATCGAGATTTCAAGAAAATTAATTTTGAATGTGTTTCGTTGAAAAATACACGTGTTTACTCGATGAATATTCAAACTCGATTTTCTCGAAAACAGAGCGTCTTACATAAAAATTTTATTCTACGTCTTTTACTTATTTTTTCCGCGTAAAATAATTTCCTGACGACTGTTTTTTCCCTAGAATTGGCGAAATTCAAGTATACTATACGATAAATTTTCGAAAACGGGGGCTTTAACGAAAAAATTTTATTCTTTCTTTTCGACCAGTTTTTTTCACGTAAAATCACCCTTTTATTAAGTCGTACCGCGGTAGAGTGTTACGGGACACCCTGTATATCTTATATTTCTTCATATCGCGTTAACGCGTTCAACGCAGACACTGTGAATGCGCAGATTTTCGGTATCCGTGCTGTATGTGTTAATCGTCTAAGTTTGTGCTTTTCAGTAGAACCTAGCGTATAATCAATCATACATACATACATACATACAGGGTGTCCCGTTTCAATCTATAAATGCAATTATCTCCGGAACTATTCGTCATTTAAGAAAATGCATTTTCTTCTTTATTTTGAGAGAACAGTAATTTGATACAGTTACAATTAGTCTGTTATACTAGATAAGACGCGTGTAGGAGATACGAAGGTCGCTACTATTATTTTTTCAAGTATAATTGTGTAATTTTTTTTTTGTATCAATTGATATAGCAAGTTGTTCTTTATAAAATAGCATCAACCTATCTACGTATTAACCTATTACATCGATTGATGCAAAAATGAACATTATACTTATACTTAAATTATACTTTCATACTTATACTTGAATTATACTATTATACTTGTAATTATATTTGAGAAAATAGTAGTGACCTTCATATTTCGTGCACACAGTTCATCTAGAGACAAACTAGTCGTAAGTGTGGCAAATTACTGTCCTCTCAAAAGACATTCTTGAAACGACGAATAATTTCGTAGATAATTGAATTTATTGATTAAAATGGGACACCTAGTCGTTGCTTGTGTTTGAATTCACAACTCAATTGTGGACCAAAGCTTGCCACGTAAGTTCCTTTCTGCGTAATCGTGTTATAATAACTGTATTGTTGAGTTTATTGTTTCTAATTTGTTGAAGTTTATTATTTTCTATTATTTTATATATATATATATATATATCTTTGGTATAAAAATGAGTGTCAAAAGAATCTCAAAATTTTGATTAGAGTTTTGTTTATGATTAACAATTAAATTTGTATTTATAACTAGTAACAAAAATTGAAGCGTAATTATTAATTACGATTGAAGATTATTGAAAAAATTTAATCGTTAATCGTTAATTCATTTTTCGCCCAACTTTGATTCTAGTAAGGCTTCACTGAGTTGCGGATGCAAACAGTTATGAGTTTATATGTACTTTGTACTTTGTTCCATGTATACGTAATCTTTGTTTGTTAAAATAATTGTAGAAGTTATGTTGCACTCAGGATACGTATAACGTTTATTGCGTTCATTAACGTTTTGTGTAATCAACTTGTGTAACTTGTTAATAGCTAACAGTTTTCATCATAATTGTATTAATGTAATATTTTAATATTTTAATGTGTTAAAATGGCTAACTAGCTAATACAATATTAAATGAATAAATTATTATAAATTGTTATAAAATATTATAAATAATTATAAATTATATTAAATATTATATTATAAGATATAATATTATAAAAAATATTATTAATTATTATAAAATATAAATAATTATAAATTATATTATAAAATATTATGAATAATATAACTTTATAAAAGAAAACGTAACAATCCATGCTTGGTCTCATTTTAAAGCACGTCTTTACCTCGACAGTAGATCTTTGTTCGTTCTTTTCAAAAATCATTCTAATCAACGAGGTGGAAAAGTGAGAATAGTTTCTTTCCCGAAAATTGTGAGAATCCAAAAATTCTTGCCACGATTAAATCCACCGCGGTTTGGAAGATTTAACTCTCTCCCTTTTCAGAACGACGATCGACGACTGAAGTCAAAGTTGCAACATTTTCTCAGTTTTAAATATATTTAAGTATAACCCAGGCGAAACGAAAACAAACAAAAAAAATTTATTAATACTTCTCAATAACTTCTATCCAGTGGCATGCCGACGAGTTCGAAAAGAAAGCGACGAATTATTGTACATACACTGGTACGGTCACTCGTTATGGTCCGCAATCAGTTGCCAGCGCAACTAGTTAATTACGATCGGGGATCATTGGAAAGGTTTCGTCGATATGATCGATTCATTTTCACATCGTTCACAGTTCAGACGAGAATTGCACATTCGGTTTCTCTGGAATTCTCCTGAGGTTAACAGTTGAAGGGTTCGATCGGCCAGTAAAATGACGAAAATAGAAAAGGAAATGACAACAACGCGGAGAAAGTTGTATTAGAGACGGAGGTAGAGGAACAGTTGCTGAAGATTGGCTGCGGGGCCCGATTAAGCGGTCGGGAGCCGTAATAAGAGCCTGCAGAAAGTTAACTGAACCGTGAAGCCGTGTCTGAAGAGGATCCACGGCTGCTCGGAGTTCCAGGAACGTCGTGTCCTCTCCGAGAAGTCCATACTCGACTTCCCGTTCTCCTGCCTTTCTTTTCCCTCTTTCCCTGGAACACACCACGTACATTCTCCCTTTCTCCTCGCTGTCAGCTAGATCCTCTCGACTTTTTATCCTTCGCCATCTGCTTCCACATCACTCGGTATATCGTGGCTGTGACACCACCGGCGTCGTTTCAGGAATTGAAATCATTGTGAAATCACTCTGTCTTACGAAGCCGCTTCTTTCTTTTTTTAGTTTCACAAAAATTTTGCAAAGGTTTTCGTTCCAATTGGAAATATTCTTTGTCTGTTCGACAAGCAGTTTCTAATAGAAGCAGGTTATATATTAATTATCAGGTTACTAGATTAATTATTATTATTATTGTTAATTGCAATAATTGTTTAATCATAGATTTATTATTATTATTGTTATTGAAATTTATTCATTGCATTTTGTTTAGAAACACTGAAATACGAATTTATAATGAATTACATTAATATAACGTGTCAACAAGATTAATTAGATGTAATGGATATATCAATAGAATGTATGTTATTATAATTTTATTGAGCATTCTGATTTCTCAAATATCATGAAATATATGAAATATATGAATAAGAATGCCTATGTGAATGAGTTATTGCTCAATATTCAATATTTCATTGCACGTATAATGGGAGAAATATTTATTTCAAGTGATTGTTTATTTATCTTGGAAAATATATATTTGAAACGAAACTAATATTTCAATTAGTATTCATATATATATATATATATATATATATATATATATATATATAATTTTTATAATACCTGATATTATGCATAATATACTTAAATATACAATATGTAATATATATATATATATTATACTATATTATAATTATGTAGTATATTATACTATACTATGCTATACTGTGTAGTATTATACTATATGCATATACTATATTATATTATACTGTATACTATATACTATATTATAATTATTTAGTATATTATACTATATTATACTATATTGTGTTATATTATAATCATATTATACTCTATACTATATCATAATTATATAGTATATTATACTATACTATGTAGTATTATAGTATTATACTATACAATATAGTATTATAGTATATTATACTATACTATATACTAATTTTATTATATTATATTATATCATATTATATTATATTATATTATATTATATTATATTATACTGTACTACTAATATTATATTATAATTATACTATATATTATTATTATTATAATTATGTAGCATATTATATTGTACTATACTATATATTATATACTATATTATATTATAATTATGTAGCTTATTATATAATATACAACAGTATATACAATACACAATGTATAATATGTCATTGATATATTAATGCATGTATTATATTATATGATTATATACAATTTACACGTAACAACACATGTTACTGATATATAATATAAAATAATACCTTATTGATGTACAATATTAACAATACAATTTAATATTAATTAATAAATGTACATAGTATGACATAAATATATATACATGATATAATTACATATAGTATGCAATAATATATACATTTATACAATATATAATACATTGATATAATATAATATATAATATTAATAATATAATATAATACATATATACATATAACATATAACATTGACATAGATGTATTTGAATATCACTTCAAATTGACCAATGTCACAATGTGCAGCAGATAATCACTATGAATACGTTTGTCCTTCATTTCAAACGCCATTCGACACTCACAATCGACATTGATCTGGCTGGATACTTTTTGGAGCAGCTTTACAGCAGATATTTGTGGAGGCAGAGGATCGCGTGGTCGTTGCACTTGGGTATTTCTTCCGTCGATGAATAATACATCACCCGACATATTTAGAATCGTGTGAAAATGTTAACTAATTCTCACTCTGCTTGTTATATCTTCGAAAGATATGTCTCCAATTAAACACAACCGTTCCGACTGTCGCTGCTTTTTATCGTTCCTCTGATTCCAGATGCATGCAAACATTTGAAACGAAATCACGATCGTAATTGAGTTTCTCACGCAATACTTAACGCAATGTGTTCGATTATGCGTGTGCACTCGGAGCATAATCTTCGCGCGTTTATCTCGCAGGATGTTGTTATCAATCTAACGATTCTTAAATCTTGTTGATGAATTTATAATGATTTGTAACGATGCCTTTGTTTGTATTTATAAGTTATATTGGATTATGAGTCTTATTTTGCATCGTATGAGATTATTTTTTTCTCTTCTTTTCTTTTAGGATATAACTGGATTGAGATTTTTTTTGATTTAAATGTATTTTGAACGAGCCTTTTTTGGTATTTTTCTAATAATGTAACAATATGTGATATAACATTCACTTGAATATTTTCATAAAAGTATAAAATACATGATACATAAAATAACATAATTGTAATAATATTAATTTAAAATAATGGATCACTTCAACCATGTATTTTGTTATTTTTGGAGACAACGCAGGCAAGATAATTTTCTGAAATTAAAAATGTGTAATTATTCTAAATTCTAATATTACCATAATATTATAATATGTAATGTAATAATACAATGATAACAATAAATGGAAACAGAAAATTAAAGATTATAGAGATAATTAAAGAAACTTTATTTCACGATTTACGAGAAAACGCGTTGATTTCAAATAATGAAATAAAAAGAAAATGAAATAAAATGAAATAATCCCGAAATGATATGTATATAATTATTCTAAATTCCAAATGTTATCACAACATGTCTAAAAATATCTCGACATCATAAAATTAAAATTACAATCACCATCGCATTAAATAATCTAAAAATTATTAACCGAATGGTATTTGCCTAAATTCAAATTATAATAATCATAATTCTTATTGAAAATCATCGTACTTCCCCAGTAAATACTATTATACTCAACAGAATTCCTTTTTTTCTTGTTGTATCACAAAATTATTACACTCGCGTGATAAATTTGAAATTCGACCTCTGACTGCACGATCTTTTCAAAGTAAAATTAGTTGATACACGTAGAACGTTGCAAATTTGCAGTGATGTTTAGCAACGGTGTTTAAATTGCCGTATCTTAATATAAATTTAAAATGCAAATTAATTAAAAAGTCAAAGCTGTTTGAACTTTGGCTGACTCTACTCGAGAGATGAGGAGAAGAAAGAATTCTACGAAAAACGACGAGGTGGTTTTCAGTTTGATCAAAATCGGTTGGCGACAATCTTAAGTGACTTATTAACTCAGCAGAGAATTTAGCAATGTAAGTCATAATGCGGTACTATATATAAATACAACATAGCAATAAATTATGTAAAATTATGTTAACCTCTTATATATATATACACACTTTGCAACAGCTTCAATCGTGTAACTACAGTTAGCATAACGTGTAATCTTTGCTTTTAAAATCGCTGCCACTGTACAGGGTGTCCTGAATCTCAGCATTCGCATTTTGCCAGTTTTTTCTACAAATAAACAAAAATAAGACTAAAATACCAATGTAACAATTCCGTTGTAACAAAAGTACGTATTTTCAAAGCTGTATTTTTAGTATTTAATACTAAAACAGTGATGCACAAAACAGTGATGTTGTCGTTTAATTTTTCTTCTTTGTTTACAAAAGATTAGATTTTTAAAGTCATACTCAGATTGATTATTATTTACATAATATATTATTTATTAATCATATTATTTACATAATGAATATGGCACGATTGATAGTACATAAAATGAGCATAGAAGGTGCCATTCTGATTATTTAACAATTGTTTATGCACTAGAGAAAGGGAAGAGGAATTAATAGATGATGTTGCATGCAAAACGCTGTCCATCAGTTAGGCACCAAAATGATAAAAATAACCAATTTATAATTTTGTAGATTTGAATGATTTTTGTAAAATATATATGAGTAAAAATTCGTATTCTTCTTTGTATCATAAACTCTTTTCTACTTTTCTACACTTGAATTTCTTTGACAACGTTTTTACACTTTATCAATGCAAAATTGATATCGAAGTGTCGTATATCAACAATGTTGCATTTTTAGAGATTTTTATAAAGTCTGTAAATTCAATAAAAATTTCCGGTTTTCATTGTGTTGTAAACACTTTTTCTTACATTCTTTGTACTTGAATTTTTACATTTTCAATGCAACATTGATATCGAAACAGTCGTTGCACTCACTGTCGATCGAATTTCATACAGACTTCGTCGAATTTCTTCACACTCAGTTTTGATTCTTGTAACATTTTTGTTCTGCAAATTTTTGCTTTCGAAGGATAATGAATAATTTTTTCATAAATAAAAGTGTGAAAATGTAAAATCTGAAGATCAGAAATTGGTCCTTTCATCGTCGAAATTGCATCGTGTCGATCCTCATTTCTCACACTTCGTATCTATATTGTAACTTTTTAATGAAAGATTTATTAACTTTTCGCTATTATCATTGATATTTTAATCATATTTTTGTCTATAAAACACGCTGATGGAATTCGTTTATGAAAACTCGGGACACCCTGTATACGTACGTGTGTATCTTTAGAATTTGTAAATGCAACCATCGCAACGACGTCTATTCATAATGATCGGTTATAACTCATGAATATAGCGAGCTGGCTAATTGTTTGCAAGTATTACATGCACGTGCCATGTAGCGGGTATTTACATACAGGGTACGTTTAAAATTTATGTACAAACAAATGCGAAGTGACTCTTTGCAAAATCAAGTGTCATCCTCTTGCTCATTGGAAAAGAATTTTTTTCGTATTCGAAGATTTATTCATTGCGCTGAGTAATAAGTTTCAACGTATAAGTTTGAGTATGTTGCAAAAATTGCCTGAAAGATACAAAAGTACAAGTAATCTTTTTCGTCAGAAATGTATATTTATAAAGTAGTATTATATTACATACTATAGAATAGACTATAGTATTATAGACTATATAGTAGAATATACTATAAAGCATACTATAGAGTATACTATAAAGCATACTATAGAGTATACTATATTAGAGCATACTATAGAGTATACTATAGTAGACTATAGAGTATACTACAGTATACTATAGTAAATTATAGAGTATACTATAGTAGGGTATACTATAGAGTAGACTATAGTAGGATATACTATAGAGTATACTACAATAGGGTATACTATAGAGTATACTATAGTAGACTATACCATAGAGTATACTATAGAGTATACTATAGTAGGGTATACCATAGAGTATACTATAGTAGACTACAGATCATACTAAAATAGACTATACAGTAGACTATAGAGCAATAATATATACATATTTATAAAGTAAATAAATTATTTGATTGAATAGATTTCTTTACCAATTTATCACTCATTATTATACAAGTATAATAATAATAATAATAATAACAATAGCAACAACAACAATAACAATAATTTAATATAATAATGTAAAAATGTAACATAATAATATATTCATATTATGAATATGATACAGTATGATTATGATATAATATTGTAACATAATAATATAATGATAATAGTAATTTAAATTATTGAATTATTTCAATTATTTATTATATTTGTTAATTTCGTTTTACAGATAGCACAGAAAAAATAACTGTGTTATATATTAAAGATCGAACTTCTTCAATTTTAGGTAATTTCTTTGATTAAGATAATGAATAATTGGGATTGGAAATTAAATTTAGTTTGAATTCTAAGTATTGAAGTTTGAATACATTTGAATTATAAAGCATGCAGCCGAATGATTTGACATTTGATAGGGTAATAACATTTGTTCTCAAAATTACTCTTCAGTAATTGCTCAATTCATAACATAAAACATAATGTAAATAATTATTAATATTATAATTGCTATATATCATTATATTTGTAATAATATAATATAATTTGATAATAATTTGTATTTACTGTATTATACTATATATTATATTATATTTGTATCATATCACGTTATTATATTATTGTGTTACATTATATTATAAATATAATTATTATATTATTATACAATATAATTATAATTATTCATTATGTTATATTATTTGCATATTTATTTTTATGGATTATATTATCGTGTGTTATATTATATTACATTATATTATTGTATAATACATTACACAATGTATCATATATTATAAATAATTATTCAATTATTCACAAAATAACTTTAGATAGATTTATTCCAATAAAATAGAAAAGAAGTATTACAAGTATTGATAGTTAAATTAAAAAAATAGCCATTTCCTAATTCAAATAAATTATCTGCACTCGACATTCAACCGTATAAAATGTATATTGTTTAAAAAATAATTTTCCAAATCAAAATAATTTTAAATAAAAAGAGCTCCAATGACACTCGAAATGTAATAAAAATAAAATTCAGATGCCAATTAAGATTAATACTTGCGAATTAAATTTTTCTAAACGCGTGACAACGTGCAACACTCAGTTGAAAGGTCATTGGGACGCGTTTCATGTGTGAAACTGCCACTTCCTGCTAACATCTCACTAGGCAATCTGCGCGTGCATAACGCGACATTAAAATCTACATGTCTGACTGAAAAATGCACCGCGTGCACGCTCGTTGCTTAAAACAATGAATCACATTCTACATTTGTAATGAAAATGATATAGTGATTTTCGAGTTGTTGCTGTTATTATGAAAATATTGGAGAGTCACGTCAAATCTTACTCTCTAATTCGAGTTATGATACGACTGTTTAAATTATGAGCATAATTTTAGAAATATTTTAAATTATATTAATATATATATATATATATATATATATATATATATATATATATATATATATATTAATATAATTTAAAATATTTCTAAAATTATGCTCATAATTTAAACAGTCGTATCATAACTCGAATTAGAGAGTAAGATTTGACGTGACTCTCCAATATTTTCATAATAACAGCAACAACTCGAAAATCACTATATCATTTTCATTACAAATGTAGAATGTGATTCATTGTTTTAAGCAACGAGCGTGCACGCGGTGCATTTTTCAGTCAGACATGTAGATTTTAATGTCGCGTTATGCACGCGCAGATTGCCTAGTGAGATGTTAGCAGGAAGTGGCAGTTTCACACATGAAACGCGTCCCAATGACCTTTCAACTGAGTGTTGCACGTTGTCACGCGTTTAGAAAAATTTAATTCGCAAGTATTAATCTTAATTGGCATCTGAATTTTATTTTTATTACATTTCGAGTGTCATTGGAGCTCTTTTTATTTAAAATTATTTTGATTTGGAAAATTATTTTTTAAACAATATACATTTTATACGGTTGAATGTCGAGTGCAGATAATTTATTTGAATTAGGAAATGGCTATTTTTTTAATTTAACTATCAATACTTGTAATACTTCTTTTCTATTTTATTGGAATAAATCTATCTAAAGTTATTTTGTGAATAATTGAATAATTATTTATAATATATGATACATTGTGTAATGTATTATACAATAATATAATGTAATATAATATAACACACGATAATATAATCCATAAAAATAAATATGCAAATAATATAACATAATGAATAATTATAATTATATTGTATAATAATATAATAATTATATTTATAATATAATGTAACACAATAATATAATAACGTGATATGATACAAATATAATATAATATATAGTATAATACAGTAAATACAAATTATTATCAAATTATATTATATTATTACAAATATAATGATATATAGCAATTATAATATTAATAATTATTTACATTATGTTTTATGTTATGAATTGAGCAATTACTGAAGAGTAATTTTGAGAACAAATGTTATTACCCTATCAAATGTCAAATCATTCGGCTGCATGCTTTATAATTCAAATGTATTCAAACTTCAATACTTAGAATTCAAACTAAATTTAATTTCCAATCCCAATTATTCATTATCTTAATCAAAGAAATTACCTAAAATTGAAGAAGTTCGATCTTTAATATATAACACAGTTATTTTTTCTGTGCTATCTGTAAAACGAAATTAACAAATATAATAAATAATTGAAATAATTCAATAATTTAAATTACTATTATCATTATATTATTATGTTACAATATTATATCATAATCATACTGTATCATATTCATAATATGAATATATTATTATGTTACATTTTTACATTATTATATTAAATTATTGTTATTGTTGTTGTTGCTATTGTTATTATTATTATTATTATTATACTTGTATAATAATGAGTGATAAATTGGTAAAGAAATCTATTCAATCAAATAATTTATTTACTTTATAAATATGTATATATTATTGCTCTATAGTCTACTGTATAGTCTATTTTAGTATGATCTGTAGTCTACTATAGTATACTCTATGGTATACCCTACTATAGTATACTCTATAGTATACTCTATGGTATAGTCTACTATAGTATACTCTATAGTATACCCTATTGTAGTATACTCTATAGTATATCCTACTATAGTCTACTCTATAGTATACCCTACTATAGTATACTCTATAATTTACTATAGTATACTGTAGTATACTCTATAGTCTACTATAGTATACTCTATAGTATGCTCTAATATAGTATACTCTATAGTATGCTTTATAGTATACTCTATAGTATGCTTTATAGTATATTCTACTATATAGTCTATAATACTATAGTCTATTCTATAGTATGTAATATAATACTACTTTATAAATATACATTTCTGACGAAAAAGATTACTTGTACTTTTGTATCTTTCAGGCAATTTTTGCAACATACTCAAACTTATACGTTGAAACTTATTACTCAGCGCAATGAATAAATCTTCGAATACGAAAAAAATTCTTTTCCAATGAGCAAGAGGATGACACTTGATTTTGCAAAGAGTCACTTCGCATTTGTTTGTACATAAATTTTAAACGTACCCTGTATGTAAATACCCGCTACATGGCACGTGCATGTAATACTTGCAAACAATTAGCCAGCTCGCTATATTCATGAGTTATAACCGATCATTATGAATAGACGTCGTTGCGATGGTTGCATTTACAAATTCTAAAGATACACACGTACGTATACAGGGTGTCCCGAGTTTTCATAAACGAATTCCATCAGCGTGTTTTATAGACAAAAATATGATTAAAATATCAATGATAATAGCGAAAAGTTAATAAATCTTTCATTAAAAAGTTACAATATAGATACGAAGTGTGAGAAATGAGGATCGACACGATGCAATTTCGACGATGAAAGGACCAATTTCTGATCTTCAGATTTTACATTTTCACACTTTTATTTATGAAAAAATTATTCATTATCCTTCGAAAGCAAAAATTTGCAGAACAAAAATGTTACAAGAATCAAAACTGAGTGTGAAGAAATTCGACGAAGTCTGTATGAAATTCGATCGACAGTGAGTGCAACGACTGTTTCGATATCAATGTTGCATTGAAAATGTAAAAATTCAAGTACAAAGAATGTAAGAAAAAGTGTTTACAACACAATGAAAACCGGAAATTTTTATTGAATTTACAGACTTTATAAAAATCTCTAAAAATGCAACATTGTTGATATACGACACTTCGATATCAATTTTGCATTGATAAAGTGTAAAAACGTTGTCAAAGAAATTCAAGTGTAGAAAAGTAGAAAAGAGTTTATGATACAAAGAAGAATACGAATTTTTACTCATATATATTTTACAAAAATCATTCAAATCTACAAAATTATAAATTGGTTATTTTTATCATTTTGGTGCCTAACTGATGGACAGCGTTTTGCATGCAACATCATCTATTAATTCCTCTTCCCTTTCTCTAGTGCATAAACAATTGTTAAATAATCAGAATGGCACCTTCTATGCTCATTTTATGTACTATCAATCGTGCCATATTCATTATGTAAATAATATGATTAATAAATAATATATTATGTAAATAATAATCAATCTGAGTATGACTTTAAAAATCTAATCTTTTGTAAACAAAGAAGAAAAATTAAACGACAACATCACTGTTTTGTGCATCACTGTTTTAGTATTAAATACTAAAAATACAGCTTTGAAAATACGTACTTTTGTTACAACGGAATTGTTACATTGGTATTTTAGTCTTATTTTTGTTTATTTGTAGAAAAAACTGGCAAAATGCGAATGCTGAGATTCAGGACACCCTGTACAGTGGCAGCGATTTTAAAAGCAAAGATTACACGTTATGCTAACTGTAGTTACACGATTGAAGCTGTTGCAAAGTGTGTATATATATATAAGAGGTTAACATAATTTTACATAATTTATTGCTATGTTGTATTTATATATAGTACCGCATTATGACTTACATTGCTAAATTCTCTGCTGAGTTAATAAGTCACTTAAGATTGTCGCCAACCGATTTTGATCAAACTGAAAACCACCTCGTCGTTTTTCGTAGAATTCTTTCTTCTCCTCATCTCTCGAGTAGAGTCAGCCAAAGTTCAAACAGCTTTGACTTTTTAATTAATTTGCATTTTAAATTTATATTAAGATACGGCAATTTAAACACCGTTGCTAAACATCACTGCAAATTTGCAACGTTCTACGTGTATCAACTAATTTTACTTTGAAAAGATCGTGCAGTCAGAGGTCGAATTTCAAATTTATCACGCGAGTGTAATAATTTTGTGATACAACAAGAAAAAAAGGAATTCTGTTGAGTATAATAGTATTTACTGGGGAAGTACGATGATTTTCAATAAGAATTATGATTATTATAATTTGAATTTAGGCAAATACCATTCGGTTAATAATTTTTAGATTATTTAATGCGATGGTGATTGTAATTTTAATTTTATGATGTCGAGATATTTTTAGACATGTTGTGATAACATTTGGAATTTAGAATAATTATATACATATCATTTCGGGATTATTTCATTTTATTTCATTTTCTTTTTATTTCATTATTTGAAATCAACGCGTTTTCTCGTAAATCGTGAAATAAAGTTTCTTTAATTATCTCTATAATCTTTAATTTTCTGTTTCCATTTATTGTTATCATTGTATTATTACATTACATATTATAATATTATGGTAATATTAGAATTTAGAATAATTACACATTTTTAATTTCAGAAAATTATCTTGCCTGCGTTGTCTCCAAAAATAACAAAATACATGGTTGAAGTGATCCATTATTTTAAATTAATATTATTACAATTATGTTATTTTATGTATCATGTATTTTATACTTTTATGAAAATATTCAAGTGAATGTTATATCACATATTGTTACATTATTAGAAAAATACCAAAAAAGGCTCGTTCAAAATACATTTAAATCAAAAAAAATCTCAATCCAGTTATATCCTAAAAGAAAAGAAGAGAAAAAAATAATCTCATACGATGCAAAATAAGACTCATAATCCAATATAACTTATAAATACAAACAAAGGCATCGTTACAAATCATTATAAATTCATCAACAAGATTTAAGAATCGTTAGATTGATAACAACATCCTGCGAGATAAACGCGCGAAGATTATGCTCCGAGTGCACACGCATAATCGAACACATTGCGTTAAGTATTGCGTGAGAAACTCAATTACGATCGTGATTTCGTTTCAAATGTTTGCATGCATCTGGAATCAGAGGAACGATAAAAAGCAGCGACAGTCGGAACGGTTGTGTTTAATTGGAGACATATCTTTCGAAGATATAACAAGCAGAGTGAGAATTAGTTAACATTTTCACACGATTCTAAATATGTCGGGTGATGTATTATTCATCGACGGAAGAAATACCCAAGTGCAACGACCACGCGATCCTCTGCCTCCACAAATATCTGCTGTAAAGCTGCTCCAAAAAGTATCCAGCCAGATCAATGTCGATTGTGAGTGTCGAATGGCGTTTGAAATGAAGGACAAACGTATTCATAGTGATTATCTGCTGCACATTGTGACATTGGTCAATTTGAAGTGATATTCAAATACATCTATGTCAATGTTATATGTTATATGTATATATGTATTATATTATATTATTAATATTATATATTATATTATATCAATGTATTATATATTGTATAAATGTATATATTATTGCATACTATATGTAATTATATCATGTATATATATTTATGTCATACTATGTACATTTATTAATTAATATTAAATTGTATTGTTAATATTGTACATCAATAAGGTATTATTTTATATTATATATCAGTAACATGTGTTGTTACGTGTAAATTGTATATAATCATATAATATAATACATGCATTAATATATCAATGACATATTATACATTGTGTATTGTATATACTGTTGTATATTATATAATAAGCTACATAATTATAATATAATATAGTATATAATATATAGTATAGTACAATATAATATGCTACATAATTATAATAATAATAATATATAGTATAATTATAATATAATATTAGTAGTACAGTATAATATAATATAATATAATATAATATAATATAATATGATATAATATAATATAATAAAATTAGTATATAGTATAGTATAATATACTATAATACTATATTGTATAGTATAATACTATAATACTACATAGTATAGTATAATATACTATATAATTATGATATAGTATAGAGTATAATATGATTATAATATAACACAATATAGTATAATATAGTATAATATACTAAATAATTATAATATAGTATATAGTATACAGTATAATATAATATAGTATATGCATATAGTATAATACTACACAGTATAGCATAGTATAGTATAATATACTACATAATTATAATATAGTATAATATATATATATATATTACATATTGTATATTTAAGTATATTATGCATAATATCAGGTATTATAAAAATTATATATATATATATATATATATATATATATATATATATATGAATACTAATTGAAATATTAGTTTCGTTTCAAATATATATTTTCCAAGATAAATAAACAATCACTTGAAATAAATATTTCTCCCATTATACGTGCAATGAAATATTGAATATTGAGCAATAACTCATTCACATAGGCATTCTTATTCATATATTTCATATATTTCATGATATTTGAGAAATCAGAATGCTCAATAAAATTATAATAACATACATTCTATTGATATATCCATTACATCTAATTAATCTTGTTGACACGTTATATTAATGTAATTCATTATAAATTCGTATTTCAGTGTTTCTAAACAAAATGCAATGAATAAATTTCAATAACAATAATAATAATAAATCTATGATTAAACAATTATTGCAATTAACAATAATAATAATAATTAATCTAGTAACCTGATAATTAATATATAACCTGCTTCTATTAGAAACTGCTTGTCGAACAGACAAAGAATATTTCCAATTGGAACGAAAACCTTTGCAAAATTTTTGTGAAACTAAAAAAAGAAAGAAGCGGCTTCGTAAGACAGAGTGATTTCACAATGATTTCAATTCCTGAAACGACGCCGGTGGTGTCACAGCCACGATATACCGAGTGATGTGGAAGCAGATGGCGAAGGATAAAAAGTCGAGAGGATCTAGCTGACAGCGAGGAGAAAGGGAGAATGTACGTGGTGTGTTCCAGGGAAAGAGGGAAAAGAAAGGCAGGAGAACGGGAAGTCGAGTATGGACTTCTCGGAGAGGACACGACGTTCCTGGAACTCCGAGCAGCCGTGGATCCTCTTCAGACACGGCTTCACGGTTCAGTTAACTTTCTGCAGGCTCTTATTACGGCTCCCGACCGCTTAATCGGGCCCCGCAGCCAATCTTCAGCAACTGTTCCTCTACCTCCGTCTCTAATACAACTTTCTCCGCGTTGTTGTCATTTCCTTTTCTATTTTCGTCATTTTACTGGCCGATCGAACCCTTCAACTGTTAACCTCAGGAGAATTCCAGAGAAACCGAATGTGCAATTCTCGTCTGAACTGTGAACGATGTGAAAATGAATCGATCATATCGACGAAACCTTTCCAATGATCCCCGATCGTAATTAACTAGTTGCGCTGGCAACTGATTGCGGACCATAACGAGTGACCGTACCAGTGTATGTACAATAATTCGTCGCTTTCTTTTCGAACTCGTCGGCATGCCACTGGATAGAAGTTATTGAGAAGTATTAATAAATTTTTTTTGTTTGTTTTCGTTTCGCCTGGGTTATACTTAAATATATTTAAAACTGAGAAAATGTTGCAACTTTGACTTCAGTCGTCGATCGTCGTTCTGAAAAGGGAGAGAGTTAAATCTTCCAAACCGCGGTGGATTTAATCGTGGCAAGAATTTTTGGATTCTCACAATTTTCGGGAAAGAAACTATTCTCACTTTTCCACCTCGTTGATTAGAATGATTTTTGAAAAGAACGAACAAAGATCTACTGTCGAGGTAAAGACGTGCTTTAAAATGAGACCAAGCATGGATTGTTACGTTTTCTTTTATAAAGTTATATTATTCATAATATTTTATAATATAATTTATAATTATTTATATTTTATAATAATTAATAATATTTTTTATAATATTATATCTTATAATATAATATTTAATATAATTTATAATTATTTATAATATTTTATAACAATTTATAATAATTTATTCATTTAATATTGTATTAGCTAGTTAGCCATTTTAACACATTAAAATATTAAAATATTACATTAATACAATTATGATGAAAACTGTTAGCTATTAACAAGTTACACAAGTTGATTACACAAAACGTTAATGAACGCAATAAACGTTATACGTATCCTGAGTGCAACATAACTTCTACAATTATTTTAACAAACAAAGATTACGTATACATGGAACAAAGTACAAAGTACATATAAACTCATAACTGTTTGCATCCGCAACTCAGTGAAGCCTTACTAGAATCAAAGTTGGGCGAAAAATGAATTAACGATTAACGATTAAATTTTTTCAATAATCTTCAATCGTAATTAATAATTACGCTTCAATTTTTGTTACTAGTTATAAATACAAATTTAATTGTTAATCATAAACAAAACTCTAATCAAAATTTTGAGATTCTTTTGACACTCATTTTTATACCAAAGATATATATATATATATATATAAAATAATAGAAAATAATAAACTTCAACAAATTAGAAACAATAAACTCAACAATACAGTTATTATAACACGATTACGCAGAAAGGAACTTACGTGGCAAGCTTTGGTCCACAATTGAGTTGTGAATTCAAACACAAGCAACGACTAGGTGTCCCATTTTAATCAATAAATTCAATTATCTACGAAATTATTCGTCGTTTCAAGAATGTCTTTTGAGAGGACAGTAATTTGCCACACTTACGACTAGTTTGTCTCTAGATGAACTGTGTGCACGAAATATGAAGGTCACTACTATTTTCTCAAATATAATTACAAGTATAATAGTATAATTCAAGTATAAGTATGAAAGTATAATTTAAGTATAAGTATAATGTTCATTTTTGCATCAATCGATGTAATAGGTTAATACGTAGATAGGTTGATGCTATTTTATAAAGAACAACTTGCTATATCAATTGATACAAAAAAAAAATTACACAATTATACTTGAAAAAATAATAGTAGCGACCTTCGTATCTCCTACACGCGTCTTATCTAGTATAACAGACTAATTGTAACTGTATCAAATTACTGTTCTCTCAAAATAAAGAAGAAAATGCATTTTCTTAAATGACGAATAGTTCCGGAGATAATTGCATTTATAGATTGAAACGGGACACCCTGTATGTATGTATGTATGTATGATTGATTATACGCTAGGTTCTACTGAAAAGCACAAACTTAGACGATTAACACATACAGCACGGATACCGAAAATCTGCGCATTCACAGTGTCTGCGTTGAACGCGTTAACGCGATATGAAGAAATATAAGATATACAGGGTGTCCCGTAACACTCTACCGCGGTACGACTTAATAAAAGGGTGATTTTACGTGAAAAAAACTGGTCGAAAAGAAAGAATAAAATTTTTTCGTTAAAGCCCCCGTTTTCGAAAATTTATCGTATAGTATACTTGAATTTCGCCAATTCTAGGGAAAAAACAGTCGTCAGGAAATTATTTTACGCGGAAAAAATAAGTAAAAGACGTAGAATAAAATTTTTATGTAAGACGCTCTGTTTTCGAGAAAATCGAGTTTGAATATTCATCGAGTAAACACGTGTATTTTTCAACGAAACACATTCAAAATTAATTTTCTTGAAATCTCGATGTCTTGAGCGAAAAAAATTTTATTCTACGTTTTGCACTTATTTTTGCACATAGAATATTACAAAGTGTCGATTATTCCTACCTGTCCACTGCGAAATCAATCAAATTCAAGTACACTCGATAAATTTTCAAAATCGATTCTCTCGGGAACGAAGACTTAACCTCTTGCGCTGGCAACTGGTTCGCGGACCATAACGAGTGACCGAACCGTATACAATAATTCGTCGCTTTCTTTTTCTTTTAAACTCGTCGGTGATGATATCACTGGATAGAAATTACTAAGAAGTAATAAACTTGTTTTGCCTGGGTTACATTTAAATACACTTGAAACTGAGAAAATGTTGCAATTTGGGACAAAAAATTCTCGACGTACGTCTCATGCCATTCGAGCGCAAAAGGAGGATATATGAAAGTGGTCCATTTATCCTTAAATCAAGATATTTAACGGTTTGCATTTTGATAAGTTTGAAAATATTGATAA
>NW_025110094.1:20923-59688 GCF_011392965.1 Frieseomelitta varia
CTATAGCTCTTATCTCATAAAATTTTACCGCGTAATACACTTCACATCAGTTTGAAACTCATAAAATGGGACTTGAGCCACTTTCAAAATAAAACTCTTTATCATTTCATCAACCAGCTAATTTTCTCTGTACAAGATCTTAGTGATTTTAAATGTATTAGTTACAGTCTGTTTAAAAATGAAAAGATAACGTAGAAATGTAAATATTAAAACAGCTAGCTTTCTTGAAAAATCGACTTAGGCCACGAACCCGAATGTCCAAGATTAATTTGACGGACAAATTGACTTTCGTAGCGATCGTAGATAAATCGTTCATGTTTTGAGACAGCCTGTAACGTCACTCGTCCATTGCAAAAAAAAAAATCCTAAACAGGAATTTAGTTTGGCTGACGTAAGATAGAATTTGCGTGGCCACAGTTGTTTTCATCGCGATCGGGCTGGATAAAGGTTCGTCGATCGGAGCGGTCGAAGCTGAAGGAAAACGGGACCTCGATCAGCTAGACGTGGTAACACCGTGTGCAGTTGGCGAGTTATGTATCTGTCCCACTTAATTTACGTCGCACCGACTTGTCCAGTAACTACCTTGTCTGGAATGCGACGGAGTTGTTCTGTCTTTATCTACGAAAATGGTCTGGTCGGCATTTTTTCCTTTTTTTTTTTTCCTTTCGAGTTTCCGTCTCACTTAACAGGTAGAACTAAATAATAGGCATAGCTAAGATCTTTGCAGATCACTGACAAGAAATACATTTGCATTAAATGCGTAATATAATATAATAAATATATAATATGTTTATTTAATATTAACTGATATATTTAATATAAGAAATATATAATATATTTGCTTAATATTAATTAATATATTCAATATAGTAAGTACAGAATATATTTGCTTAATATTAATTAATATATTCAATATAGTAAGTACAGAATATATTTGCTTAATATTAATTAATATATTCAATATAGTAAGTACAGAATATATTTGCTTAATATTAATTAATATATTCAATATAGTAAGTACAGAATATATTTGCTTAATATTAATTAATATATTCAATATAGTAAGTACAGAATATATTTGCTTAATATTAATTAATATATTCAATATAGTAAGTAGAGAATATATTTGCTTAATATTAATATATTCAATATAATAAGTATAGAATATATTTTCTTAATATTAATTAATATATTTAATATAATAAATATAGTATATATTTACTTAATATTAATTAATATATTTAATATAATAAATATATAATATATTTACTTATGTTATTTAATATATTTAATATAATAAATATAAGTTATATTTACTTAATGTCATTTAATATATTTAATATAATAAATATAAGTTATATTTACTTAATGTCATTTAATATATTTAATATAATAAATATATTTTACTACATACAATATGTCGCACGACTCAACCGATTGATTCTACAAGTAAAAATGTGTCAAAGAATTTTTTATTTTAATACATCTTATTATTATATTAAAATACATATATATATATAATAATTATATATATATAATAATAATACATACATAATAATTAGTTTAATTAGTAGTTGCTAAAAATTTGAACTAGGATCGTAGCAAAGCAAATTTTTTGAATTTCATGTCAAACTGTGCAAAACCGACTTTTAAAGTATCAGTAAAATTACCGATATAAACATTTAAAACCTCCAAATTGAATATTTTATAACGAGAAAATAAAATACTTAAACGAAATTCATACAATCTAATGTTAAGGACTTCCACGATTAGCTGTGTACGTCTCACGCGATGTATTTCCGGCCAACAACGTGATTTCGAAATGTTTCATCCAACTATTCTGATGTATCCTGCAATGAATTTTTTGTAGATCACGCATCGCAAAATTTCCACGAAAGAGTTACATCCCGCGATCAGTTAGTCATTTCGATTATTAGACTCAGGCATGCACATGTTATACAGAGTCAAACAGAAATAAAACATGTCTTACAAACTCATGTCTTTTTTTCTTAATTTTTCGTTATTTCATTTGGAAATTAATGGATTTTTTTCTATAACCTACAGAAGAAGAAAATAAAAAAGATCGGAAATGAACGAGTTGTGACTTTTTCAAACCCTTCAGTTTTTCAGTGGACCACCCTGTACATAGTTGTACGAAACGTTGCTCGTCACAGTGCACTTTCTTGGAATAATCCTTTTTGCGTCGTTTGTCGTTTTCTCGAAGTAATTGCTAAGAAATGACACTCGCTTCATTCGATATTACCTGATTTTCTCGTCGTCATTCCGTCGTTAACAGAATTGTATTTCCCTGTACTGTCTCTTACTTTGTAGCTGATCATAGTTTTCACTAAACGTAATGCAATCTGCTAAACTCCCTGCAGTTTTGCATGCAGCAAATGATAGTAGATGGTGTGATACAAACGAGCAGCAGGTGATTTTATAAAAACGGGTAAAACAAGTTGAGAATGAAATTAAAGAAAAAAAAAAAATTAAATTGCGAAAAACGTATGAAACAAGTAAAAATAAAATATTCGCAACGTGAATTTATATTAACTTATAATTATATTATTATACAATAAATAATGAATTTGAAATTATATTATATAAATATAATAATAATATAAATTATTATTATAATACATATATAATAAACAAAAATAAATAAAAAATATATATACATGTGTATATGATAGAATATATAGATTGCCTTAAATTTAAATGCCAATACTTCAAAAGCATGTGGGAGATTAATAAATTAAGAAATAGAAATATTGATCACTCTGATTGCTAGACGATATATTAAAGCAGCACATAAAGTATTAAAATGTCAAAATAGAAATAATACACGGTGTTTTAGAATTTTCGCAGACTTTTCGAAAAGTCAGGAATAATAAAGAAATGTATGGGAAATATTTTCAATTTCAAATTCAACAACTTTCGATTCATGCTTGAAAGTTTCCTACAAGTATAAAACGCGTGAATGCACTCAGTCTATTAATAACAGTAACTGTACGCACGTACACGTACGCACACACGTAACTCTTAATTCGAATGATTGCTCGTGGATCGTTGTAATGATAGTCGTATAACTGTAAACCAAGCCCGACCAGGCGTCTATGAGCGCGTAACAACTAATTGCCCGACAAGATGTCGGTAATCGAGAACTGATCAGAACTGATCGTGACGGTTTATGGGTTTGCGTAGTTGGGAAACGCGAGTTCGTTATTGCGTCAAGCGTATTGTAGCCCGTAGTAAAATACAATTTCGCCGCAGCTGCTATGTATGTATATACTGACTAGAAAGCGAACCTACAACCTGTCCAGTCTAATTGTTTGTTGCGAAGATAGTATAGAATACTATTACAGAATACTATCTTATTAGAAAAGTGAACCTACTCCCTGTCCAGTGTTTGTTGCGAGTATAATATAGAATACTATTCTACTATAGTATAGAATACTATTTTACTATAGTATAGAATACTATTCTATACTATAGAATACAATTATAGAATACTATAGCATAGAATATTATAGTATAGAATACTATTCTATACTATAGAATACAATAATAGAATACTATAGTATAGAATATACTATGGTATACTATAGAATACAATAATAGAATACTATAATATAGAATATACTATAGTATACTATAGTACAGAATACTATTCTATACTATAGAATACAATTATAGGGTACTATAGTATAGAATACTATTCTATACTATAGAATACAATTATAGAATACTATAGTATAGAAAACTATCTTACTAGGAAAGCAAACCTGCAACCTGTCTAGTATTTGTTGCGAAGATAGTACAGAATACTATTATAGAATACTATAGTATTTTACTATAGTATTTTACTATAGTACGGAATACTATTTTACTATAGTACAGAATACTATTCTATACTATAGAATACAATTATAGAATACTATAGTATAGAATACTATAGTATAGAATATTATAGTATAGAATACTATAGTATAGAATATTATAGTATAGAATACTATAGTATAGAATATTATAGTATAGAATACTATAGTATAGAATATTATAGTATAGAATACTATAGTATAGAATATTATAGTATAGAATACTATAGTATAGAATATTATAGTATAGAATACTATAGTATAGAAAACAATTATAGGGTACTATAGTATAGAATACTATTCTATACTATAGAATACTATAGTATAGAACACTATCTTACTAAGAAAGCAAACCTATAACCTGTCCAGTGTTTGTTACGAAGATAGTATAGAATACTATTATAGAATACTATTATAGAATACTATGCTACTATAGTATAGAACACTATCTTACTAGGAAAGCAAACCTACAACCTGCCCAGTGTTTGTTGCAAATATAGTATAGAATACTATCACAGAATATTATTCTATTATAGTATAGAATACTATTCTACACTATAGAGTACTATTTACTCTAGTATAGAATACAATTCTATACTATAGAGTACTATTTTGATAAAAATGGTACTTATCCGTAGAAATAAAAACTTCAGACAAAATAGAATATAATGTAAAAAATACAAAAATAAAAATTTTTCTACCGGAGAAGCAAATAATTTTTTTGTCAGTATCAAAAAAAAGTTCTCAATATTCATAGAAAGAGAATGCTATATAACGAACGATACTCGAATATAAAAATGAATTTTTAATTCACTTGTTTCCATGGAATCTTTTATTGTATCTGTACCGTGAGAAAACTAATTCAAAAGTGTTCCCAAGCGTGACACTTCTTCTCCACAAAAACAGATACCTTTTTATACGAAATATGTAAGTCCGAGCAGAGTTTTCATAAAAACGAAAACGTACCTGTTGATCTCGATCTCTGGACTTGATATTTCTTTCTCGATTTCTGACGTCGGTGACGTTGGGCATAGCCGTGATTAATCGATAACTCCGTAGGTCGTTTAAAATAGATCCCGAGGACATGATTTCAGAGCAGTGCGTGAGTGGAGTCGCGATTTGGGCGATCGCCAAAAATTCAGCAGTTTCAGCTGCGTGACCAACAAAAAGGCCTTGCGCGAATAAACGTATATCGGGGAGGATTGAAATTGGCAATTAATCCTCCAACGTCATTAATGGGGTATAGCTGTAATATTTGCAAATGCAATAAATGTTTCACTTTAATACATATGTATATAATTAATACATATGTATATCGGAGTAACTTGGAAAAGAAGAAGGTATACGATGTAAAAAATTGCTTGTTATTATTTGCAATTGTAATGTAAAACTATGTATTTGCATATATATATGTATTCGTAAATATGCATTTTTCTACAAATATATTTATACATGTACATATTACACATATTTTCCTTCAATTACTATAATAATATAAGAGTTTTAACATAAAAATATGGTTCTTTGCAATACATTATTTACATTATAATTACTATTTACAATTATAAAATATATATACATACAAATATATATACACACCTTTGTAAATACATTTTTCCCTTTAATTATTATAATAACATAAATAGATAAAATATAATTTAATATAAAAATATTATACTTTATGTAAAAATAAATTATTTCTACTATAGTTATTAACTTATATTAACTTATTATATTATAGTTATTAAGTTATTATATATTTAAGTTATATATATTATTATATATTATAGTTATTATATACATATATTATAGTTATTAAGTTATTATATATAGTTATAGTTAATAAACTATTTATATTGCAGTAATATAATGTTGTTATTATATTATTCTATTAATAACATTATTGTGACATTGTAATTATTAAAATATAATAATACCTAGTTAACATTTAATAAATATGCTTTTCCCTTCAATTATTATATGTATGCACTAGATTATTTTCACTGAATGTAAAATATTCACTGAAAGAATAATTAGTTTATTCGTAATCACACAATAAATGTAATAAATAAAAACATATAAATAAATGAAAATACATAAATATTATTATACAAATGAATATAGTAATATAATATAATTTAATGTAACATATTAGAACATAATATATAGAATAGAATAGAATATAAAATTTAACATAAATAATATAAATATGTAAATAAAATAAACAATAAAAATATGTAAATAAAATAAGTAATATAAATATATAAAATAACACAAATAAAATAAATATATAAAATAACAAATAACATAAATATATAAAATAAGATACTTGCAAACATATCTTTCTCCCAGATTATTAAAATAATAATAAATTAAAATATTATAACTCACAGAGCTGAAAGAAAATTCTGATAGAAAGAGTCTTTTTCAAGTTCGTAGAAAAACAAGTAAGCCACTGTGTTTTATGGGAAATCGCGTTGGTAAAAAACGCTACGAATTTGGAAAATCCATATGTATACACGCTATTTATTATTAGTCATCGCGTCTTTCTAGTTTCCGCTTCACTCGTATAATATAAACAAGGAAAATCCGTTAGTCCATGAGGTTTTCATATTCATTTTTATGTTCAGAATTATCAAGTTTCTTCATTCCATGAACAAGAATTTTTTAATGAAGCAGGAACTAGCTTGTGTAATGTACTATTATCTAACTTTTAATTGGCACCTTTTACAATAAAATTTCCTTCCTGCTTCCGATGAAATTTAAAAATTTTGTAAATTAATTGATTAATAATCGAAAATAATCCTAGTCAAAAGTAAAATAAAATAAAAATAAAATGTGCATTAAAATAAAATATGCGTATATATAAAAATATGCGAATACTTGTATGGTTCATTGTGCTTTACATTATGAATGGACGAGAAAAAGTATGAACAATTCGACGTAAATGAATTTTTATGTCACGTACTTTGTTTATTTATGTTGCTTCTAGCAATCAATAGTTATTATTTCCACTTAATTAATTTGTAAATTTAAATTCTTATACGGTCACTGCTTGTGCAGAAGTCTGATTTGTGCAGTAATCTGTAAGTTGCAAATTTTTGTGCAACTTCATATTTTTGCGAAAACAACTGAAAAAGATAGACATTTACGAAAAATTTTGTACTCCTTGCAAAAAATATTTTATTACATTTTTAATCATACAGGAAAGTATTTCAAAATGTGAATAAGTTATATACATTTAGATCAGACATGTTTCTTTAAAGAATTAAAGCGATATGAAGAATTTTTCGAATTGCACAAATGTTCAAATTTTGGGAGCAGAGAATTGATAAATTAAGAAAAAATATCTTTTAGAGATCCGCTCGTTTTTGCTCCATTTTGCAGAAAATTACGAAGAACAAAAAGTAACAACAAGTAAATTTTTAGCAGCTTCTCCCAACATTTAACAAAATATAAATGAAAAAAAAGTGCTAGATCTCGTATTTCTCAATATGGAGAATCGGAGGAACGAAAAGAAAGTTGAAAAATTGGTAAGAGCCATTAGATTAGAAATTTATTCAAAAAAAGAAATTTTTCTTCGTTAAATGGATGATACGAAATAATAACATCGATAAATGTAAATAATTAAATGAAAAATTGAAGACTTTCCCTTCTTTTTTCGCAATTGTCTCTAAAATAGAGCGAAAATGGGCAAACTCTAAACAACATTTTTTTTCTTGGTTTATCGATCTTCCATAGACTTCCAAAATTTTAATATTGAAATACAGATTTCATCTATTTGATATTTAAATACACATTGTGCATTGATTCACGAAATACATATTCAGAGCTTTCTTAGAAAATTGAGATTAAACGAAGTCTCGCTGTGATTGCAATTTAATAGAAAACATTTTAATTTAATTCAATTGAATCACACTGAGTTACATTCCAATTCGATTGAATGAAATTACGAATTATATAATCGATTATATTAATACGTCGAATTACATTAATATAATCGAGTCACTTTCTAATTACAATTGTACGAATCATAAATCAATTTTCCGAGTAATAAAGTAATAAAATTCAGAGTGATGGATAATTTAAACAAAGTGAAGAATTAGAATCCATCATTCAATCGTGATCCTGCGCAACCTCTGATCTGCAGTTTCGTTCGTCAGTGTGCTCGACATATAAATATATATGTACGCGTGCGTGCTAATTTCCCTGAACGAATTCGCACGATTTCGCAGAAACGGAACGAAACGAAACGTTGACCAAGTCCCCGTAGACCAACTGCGACGCACTAACGATCGACACGTTTGTCATTCTGCCAGAAATCCGTCGTCCTTTGTTGCGGCGTATGTTACGCGTACATACGTGTTTCCGGCGTGCTTCGGATGAGGGTAAATCGAGACCGTAGTGAACGATTGTGCCAAGCCACGGTGCAACAAACGGGAGTTTCATAAAATAATGACGTCAATCGCCGACAGATGAGGAGGAGGAGGAGGAGGAAGAGGAAGAAAGAAGAAAAGCGAGGCGAAATGTTGATGAAACGTTTCAACTGCATGCGAACGCAGCGTTCGACGAAATTCGGCGAAAAGTTTCTCGTGTTTCACGACTTTGGCCGAAAAAAAATATGAAAATAGACGGCTCGCAGACAAGAGAAATGTTTAGGGTGTTTTTTTTTTTTTTTCATTTTTCTCGTGTGATTAAAGGGAATGATTAATTAAATGATTAATTAGATGTTGTTTGAAATGATTGCAGCAAAAGTTAAGGCAGTTGTTTAAATAATTAAAGAAAATGATGGTCATTTAGCTAGATGTTTATGGCCATTTAAAATAACTATAGCAAAAGTTAAGATAATTTTTATACATGTGTACTTAGATGTTTTTTTTTATATATATCTAATTAGATCTTGTTTGAAATAATTATAGCGAAGTTTCATTTTCTAAAATAATTAAAGAAAATGACTGTATCAAAAGTTAAGATAATTTTTATATATGTGTACTTAATGTTTTTTTATATATATATATGTGTATATTTAATTAGACCCTGTTTAAAATAACTATAGCAAAGTTTCATTTTCTAAAATAATTAAAGAAAATGGTGAATTATTTAGCTAGATGTTTATAATTTATTTGAAATATACTAAAAGGTAAGATATTTTCTCATCTCCTTTATATTCCATTTATGATCATTATTCAGATAATTTAAAAAATGATTAATTGAATGATACATCATCTTAGATAATTTAGATGTCATTTGAAATAACTTTATGAAAGATTGACTTTTTCTTTTTCTCTACTTCTATACATTCTCTATTCTCTATATATTCAACCAAATTTTGAGTATTCAAAGAACAAGAGAAAGTAATTAATTGAATAATATATTATCTTACTTACTTAGGTGATGTTTGAAATAATTATAACAAAAGTTAAGATACTCCTTCATTTTCATAAATTATGAAAGAAAATAACGAATTGAATAATATATTATATTATTATGTTATTACTTTAAATAATTATATCCAAAGTTAACATACTTTTTTATTAATAATAATTTTTAAAAAATAACAAATTGAATAATTGTATTATATTTACTCAGATATTAATTTGAATTTGAAATGACTATACCAAAAATTAAGTTACTTTCTCATTTTCTCCACATCTAATCTAGACTTGAATATTATTCAAAGAACAAAAAAAAAATGATTAATTGAATAACATATTATCTCTAATTTATTTAAATTTGAGTATTATTCAAGGAACAAAAACAAAGATTAATTGAATAATATATTATCTTATCTTATTTACTTAGATATAATTGAAATAACTTTATCAAAGATTAAGATACTTTTCCTTTTTACCTATATTCAATCTATACTTGGACATTATATAAATAATTTAAAAAAAAAGATTAATTGAATAATATATTATCTTTAATTTATCTAAATATTAACTGAAATAATTGTATTAAATTGTAACTAATAATCTTTCTCAAATATTTTCTAATTTTTGTATGTAATTTACATTTTTAACCATGTCATAGATACTGATTAATTTTGTCAGATTATTCGTTTGAATAATGAAATTGGCTCAAATAAGAAATTATATTTATTCCGGAAACAATATTTATTTGAATATCAGACTGAATAAAGTTTTACTCGGTATTATTCCTAATAAGTGTCGAAATAAAATGTTATTTCTAAAATGACCACAGTTAGAAGATCATTTTACATACATACGTATGAAATAAATGTTATATTTCAGATGTTTTGTATATGTAAAAATGTATAAAAATTTACAATTTATTGATTTATTATTAATTTGCATATTTTGGACAAAATATCGTTATCATAAAAGTAAATTGATTAAAAGAAATTAACTAAGACTATACTAATTATATGTGACAAATTTCAAATATTATTCTTAATACAAAATTTCATAGTTATAATATGTATAATTTATGTTATAGATCAAAGAGTACGTACACTTTCGAATAAAATTTTTTACAAGAAGATCAAAAATAAAAAAAAATAAGTATTTATATTTAAGAATCAGATATTTTTCTGACTAATTCAATAAATTAGTGTTAGTATAGTATTAGATATGTTACTATTACAATGTAAATGTATTATTAGATATAATAATATAATTATAATAATAATAATAGATTAAATACAAGTCTTTATGCAGCTTTATATTTTTGTGAGCATAATTAACTCTTCGAGTGTTTAATCCATACTAAAACATTATATATATATATATATAATGTAGCTTGCGTAAAATGTAATTAATTTACTTGTTACAGATTCAGAGAGATATATTGCAATATACTGAATAAATTTACAAAAACATACTTATGAGTGCATACTTAATTGGTTACATGCCTCTCATTCATTATTAAACTTGGTAATTTTGAGCAATCAAAATATTAAGTAGAAATCCCTTTGCAACAAATTGGACTCTGTTGGACTCTATTTTGCATATTTTATTCTTCGATAAATCTTCAATAATTTATCTTTATTCTTCAATAATAATAATAATAAAAATCCAGGGTCTATTAACAAGAGTTACGCCAATACACGCGTCGCAGAAAATTCTTTGGCATCTTGTAACGGCTAGAAAAATGAGAAGTTCCAAGGAAAACGTAACGCGCAAGAAATGAACGCTGAGCATGGGCGTGGTGAACGTGAACAACGGCAGAGAGAATGTGAAAGACACGCGCGGGATTACGAGAGCAGAACTTTTTGATTCATGATGCAGCTTTTCCTAGAAATTCGCCACAATGAACGCGAAGTGTACTCGTCATATACTGAAGTCACTGACAATGAGAGAGACACGGTGCGAACCTTGTTTGAGCTTCCTGTTTCCTCGTAATTATTATTACACTGCGGTAAAATCATGCATTTGCAGAAAACTGAGAGGTGCAAAATTCCAAGAAATGTGTGAAATTATGCTTACTCAAGGTAATTTTTTTTTTTTTTTTGTACGTTTTATGCATTTATTTAAAGATACGCATGTAACATGTAAAACTGTTAGATTGTTGCAAACCTGGGTGTAAAATAAAGAAATAACAATTAACAACAAATTGTTTCAAATTGAATTGTTATTAGTGTCGTTTTAAAAATAACATAGACACTTTAATAAGAAATTTGAATAATTAAACAACTGAAACAATATATATAGAACTTTTTTTAGTGTAAGATTCGAATAAATCCAAATAATTTTCTGTTTGAGTTAATTCAATTATTCAAGAAGATTAGTGAAATTATCTGTTGACAATATTAATATATTTAATATGATATGATATATTATACATAAAAATATAAACTATAAAGTATTTAAGAAATTATTTAAATAAATTATACATATTTATATGTAATGACAATTATATTATATTTTATTTTATTTTTATATTGTTATATAATATGATATATATAAATAAATTATATATATTTATATATAATGACAATTATATCATATTATATTTTATTTTATTTTTATTGTTATATAATATAATATAACGTAATTTATGTTGCGTTATATTGTATTATATCGTATTGTGTTATTCATACTGAGAAACTATTTGAATAAAAATTCATTTAAGTGCACAAAATAAAAGATGAAACAAATCGTATTACATTATATTAGATATCGTATTATGTTATATTATATTACACGTGTCATTAATATTGAGAATCTATTTGAATAAAAATTTATTTATTGCGATTTATTTACGAAATAAAAGATGAAGCAAAATGTTGTCCGAAATGAGTTGAAATACACAGTTGTTTCAAATAACATCCAGCTAAATGAGACGATATATCACTCGCCTCATTATTTCTGAAATATATTGCCTGAGTAATGGCCAAGTTCGATCTCCGTTTCGTTTTGCATCTGTATTTCCAAGAAAACTACGCGACGCGATATACGCGTACGTACGTCAAACAGTCACGGAAATGTAATTCGCAGTTTTCAGAAGAGGAACGTGTTCGAAACGAATCCCTCCGTTAGTTCCGAGACGTCCGTAGTTTACTGAGCTAACATTACCTTTCTAGCAAAAGTCTACACGAGACAATGATTCATCATTGCGTCTCGCTGCGCGCGTTATTGCGAAATTCCCTTTTTACCGTGCACTTTAACCTTCGCAGGAACGATCCCCTTACTATTTCATTAATAACGAATTCGTGATGACGATAAATCAGACTGTGAACTTTCACGAACTTATAAAATTTTAACGAACGTAATTAAAGAAATGGAATTTAAATCGTTAAAGCGTTTAATAATTTAATTAATATTCCTTTTTGGATATTTTATATATTTTTGCACGTTATACGCATCTTTCGTGGATTTTTGCACCTTCAAATTTTCCGTAAATGCATAAAAATCCTAATAATAATTAAAGTAATTATTATTATATTTTAAATATAATTATTATTATCATATTTTAAATTAGTTTTTATATTATTATTATATAATTATTGTTATGTTATATATGCACTTTAACCTTCACGATCCCTTTACTATTTCATTAATAATGAATTCGTGATGACAATAAATTAGACTGCGAATTTTTACAAATTTTAAAATTTTCACGAACATAATTAAAGAAATGGAATCTAAATCATTAGAATGTTACAATTAATATTCTTCTTTGGATATTTTATATATTTTTGCATATTATACGCATTTTTTGTGGATTCTACACTTTTAAATTTTAAATGCATGAAAGTCCTAACAATAATTGATATAATTGAGAAGTTCTTCGAAAAAGGACCATTTATATTATATTTGATATATATTACTGATATATTAAATATAATATATTTATCATTATTATAATGCAATATATTATATTAATTAATAGTTAGATACATATATATATATATATATATATAACATCTTGTTATTTATTACCATTGAGTATTTATCGTAAGACCAATAAATGTCTCATGTTCTCCCCTAATTATTAAAATAATCCTCAAATTCACAATTTTTCTTTTAAATCACAGATTTAGAATTAATGACGTAGAACGTTGCAAATTTGCAACAATGTATAACCAAGGAATTAAATATTTTTTGAAACTGATTCTTGTAACTTTTCGTAACAAACAATTCTTTTAGAATTGATAATCAACAGACAAGATATTAAGTAAATTCGCATCGAATGGAGTCATTCATTCTTTCAGAGCGGCTAAGAAAATATAGGATTTTCCTGATTGGAACTCTTAATCGCTCGCCACTCGCGGCATTATGGAAGTTTCTTGGAAGCAAACAGAGCTGAGCAGAGAAGACCAAAGAAAAAAAGAGAAAGAGAGGAATTTGCAAAGGCTGAATCAAATGGCCAACAATGCGAAGAAGCCGAAACTTTCTTGGAAACGGAGCTTCTCCAAGAAATATCCCCTGCTACCTTTCCTCACCTGTAAACGCGTTCCTGATCGTTCCTTTAATTCCCTGGAATCTTTGTTCCCTCAACATTCTACGTATTACTATAATTTTTCTAACTCTGTTAAATTTTCTAAAATTGTCAAATGTGATTTGTTTCAATTCTATGAAAGTTTCGAAAATTTTTTGATTTGAAAATTTTAATATAATTTCTATAAGAATATCCGTACCAAAAAGAATTTGACGAAATCCTTCTTTACAGTACATTGCCAATAAATGTTACGTAAGAACTAAACATGTTTGATCTTTTTAACTCAATCTGTGTAAGTACTCACTCATACACTGCGAACAGAATCTTCAATTTCAGCTCAGCCATTTTCTAAAAAAAAAAAAAGAAAAGAATATTTATCAAGACTTGCACAATAAAGACTTTATTACAAATTTTTCCTTCATTTCGTTTCTCTGCTGCAAAAAGATAAGGAAGAATGTTATCAATTTTGCACGCTCAGAGCAAAGTTACCTAACCTCTTAACTTAATAAGGCGCTTAATTATCTTATCGGTTTTAACTTCTTGCGCTGGAATGACGTACCACGCACGTCGAGAATTTTTTGTTCCAAAATTGCAATAGTATTCTCAGTGTTAAGTATATTTAAATATAACCCAGGCAAGACAAATAACTTATTACTTCTCAATAATTTCTATCCAGTGATATCATACCGACGAGTTCAAAAAGAAAGCGATGAATTATCGTATACGGTTTGGTCACTCGTTATGGTCCGCAATCAGTTATCGGCGCAAGAGGTTAAAGAAATTTATAAAATTCTCTTTTACATGCGAAACTTAACAAAGAAACAAAGCAAATTTCTTCGATTTTTTTAAAATTAAAATTGTGTACTCGATTAAATCTTGCCTTTTCAAAATAAACTTCAAACAAACATAAAATGTGAATATCATTAGTAGAGTTTTTAAATCATGGCGGACAATCAAATTTATTGCTAGTTGGTTCGAAGGTTATGGAAAAGAAAAAGAAGAATGTCATAAAGTATAAAATGAATTAATTTAAAATAAAGTTAAATTTTGATTATCAGTAAAGAAACAACGAATGTAACTATACATACTTGTCCTGAATGTAACTGTATTTGTATAAAACCGTCTTGATTACACGAAACAGAATAATTCGCACAGTCGCGAGGCAAAAGTATCACAACTCGGAAAAATATGTATTTCAGGAGTTTTTAAACGTATTTAGACATATTTAGATACTATTCTTAACCAAAGTCAAAGAAACCATTCCAAATAATACACTTTTTGTCAACACGCACTTGCTCGCAATGGCATTTAGAACAAAACTCGTTATATAGCGTCACGTGACTCAGAAAGAGCGACATAATTGCTCTCTACCGGCTAAATTTCGAAGATAAACAAATAAGATTCCCATAATCGGTCGAGCACAATGTCTCGACGACATGCTGGTTCTCGCGGTAGAAGTTTCAAAATAATCTCGTTTTTTTCGGTTGAATTGCGACTCCAAGTGCGCGAATTAACAAAACAGTGTGTTGGATTTGACGATAGCGCTTATTAAGCAAAGAGTGGGATTGAGTTTAATATTTCGTCTCAGTACGAAAGCTGTTCCTTGTCTTTTTAAAACGTTCGCTATTACCATTTTTCGCTAACAGTCATTTTTCGAAGCTCGAGTGTCAAATTTTTGTAGTTCCACGTAACATGATACGCACTCCCGCTCAAGTGTCTTAGGACACGTTTATGGTTTTAACATTCAGTATTTATCGTTATATCGTCGGTGCATGCATATTTTATGATACAATATAATACAATATACAGGGTGTCTCGCGAAATTCAAAGAAATCGCATTCTTGAACAAGATTTTATTCACTTGCTAGATAAAGATATTTCTCCCATCGAAAATTGAGAGAGATTGTTAAATCCGAGAGATTGTTAATTGTTAGTGTGTCATGTGTAATGAACATGTTAATTGATCAACAACAAATCTTCAACGCCCTCTCGTGGAAACATTTTGAGTTATGCAATCGTAGTTCGACAATTCTGTAGTTTGCAAACAAACAGCTGTACGAAAAGAAGTGATACGAACTGTGATATAGAGTGGAGATTCCGTTTCTGCGAATGACGAGGAATAATATAAAGGAAACACGCGTCCGCGCTCGCAAGACCCCTCTCATTTTGCATTTATGACATCAGCAGCTAATGTGCATCTCCGCCGAACTTGTTTCACCTTCAACGATCACGGTGAGTAATGCATGACATCAACCCCCCATTAAGCGTCATTCACAAAAATGGTTACGGCTTCCCTAATACGAAATCGTATATAATAGTTTCGTGTGTCTGTAATTTCTGTGCAATCTTGCGATTAAACGAGCAAATTTGAGTACAATTAAATGAAACTACAGCAATTAATATGATTACAACGAAAAACTGTAACTTGAATTATACTACAACTATATTATATTATACTATACTATATTATATTACTATATTATACTATAACTATGAAATTACTATACTATAACTATAACTATAAAATTACTATATTATACTATAGCTATAACTTATTATACTATAAGTATAATTTGCAATTGACGCTTATATAAAAAACTAAAAGACTGAGGTTTTCCAGTTTAGCGAATTTTTACCCAATTTTTGGCTACTTCACTATTTCTTTAATACAGAGTTCATTTTATCACTAGAACAAAGTTATATAGTTCGATACGATTCAGTTCGGATGGTTCAAAGGAGTTGTACATATAGTTTTACTTTTAAAAAAAAGATAGGTTAAAAAAAGTTATTTAAAAGGCAAAAATTATAATTGGCAGTTATTTAAAAGGCAGAAATTATAATTGGCGAAAAGCTGCTAAATTACAAATTTGCTAGAATTAAATCGTTAAAAAAAATTAAATTTTTTCATTTAAATCTCCGTCCTTGAAAAAATTGAGTTTAAAAATTTATCAAATATATTTGACTTCGATTAATTCTGGACTGGACAGAAGCAAATAATCGACAAGAGGTACTATTCTATATATGTACATATTATAGTAGACAAGATAAACTCTACATGTTACTAATATTCACGTTTCGTTAATATAAATCGACAAAAATATCTTACTTATGAAAAAGACAATACACATCAAAGAAAGTAGTAAATAAATAAATCGAATGCAGACTGGGATAAATTTTATTGGAAATGAAGACCATATGATCATTTTCTGAATATTTTATTAACAAAGTATTAAATATTAAATAAAAATAAAATAAATGTCAATAATAAGTAAAAAAAAAAAATATTAATAATAAAATTTCATCTCTCTGAAGAAAATCAAGTTTGACTGATCGAAGTATTGGGGAAAAAATATTCAGCGAGATGCAATGTGATCAATTCAGGTTAAGAACTTACAAAATAAGAAAATGTAATTAATCGAGTAGTTCCCAAATTTCGTACGGTGAAATATTAATGCGATAATTTTACAATCAGGTAAACTGAAAGTGTAACAGAATCGGAATTGAATCGATGGTATCAGTTCCTCCGGTGTAGGTGATCTAATTTATTTGTAGTCACGATCACACTATTGGAAAACTGACTTCCGTTCCGAGGATATTGATCTTGTTATACGCTTGGAATGCAAAGTATATTTCAGCGAATCGATTGCAGATAAGGCTAGGCAGGTGAATCGTGAATAAATGCTTCTCTTCTCTTCTCAATGGGATTTCCTTCTTTTAGAAATGTAATAATAGAGAATTACTCTGGACTTGAATAATCAGTATTTAATCGTTGTTCGTACAAAATAACATAACTGAGCAAACAGAAGCTATAGCAGAAGGAGTTTTCTATCAGAGAATTTTAACATAGGTTCATAAAATGTAATAATAGTAATATTATATAACATAATATTGATACTTTATTATTAGATAACAATAATAATAAATTTAATAACTGGTTAATAATATTTAATAACCAATAATAATGAATATTATATAATATAAATATTATATTATTAAATTTCGTTGAATTATACACGATATAATACAACAGAGCCCCCGTCCAAAATAAATGATTAATTAATAAGTTAATAGAACAACCTGTTTTCTCATATTAAATTCCATGTATCAATACAAATACAATAGAAATCAGGAGAATTGTAAATTTATTTCGACATTTATACAATCTTTTGTATTAGAGACCATTTTAAACGTTGGAAGATATATTATCATTATCGTCATTTACTATTTCAGTTTGTAGAAAAATTATATCTATGATATCTTATTCACAAACAAAACACAGAATTTATTATATTATTATATTACAAATCCATAATATAGTTATAAAAAATAAAATAATACATTGATATAAAATATATAAAATAGTATAAAATAAAATATGTATAATCTACCAATATACAATATATATATTTACACACATTACATTACCAATTACATAAATTTCCAAACACTTTCAATTTCCTCATTTTCTTTCAATATAAATTTCAAAGATATTACTATCTCCAACATTTTTTATTTAAAATGTGTCTATGTATCTAATTAACAGATAAAAGTCTGAGACTAGTCATTTTGAGTCATGGTAGTTCATACGTACATATTACATATATTATCAATATACAATATACATATTTTATTTTATACTATATTATATAGATCAGTACATTATTTTATTCTTTATTGTAGTCTTTCTTATTATTTTTACTTACATGCAGTATGTGGTTGCAATATTTTAACACATTATTGTAAAATCTAATCATACACACCTACATAATGAAAAATTACTTTTGATAATATTTTCCAAAAAATCGCTACATTCAAGGGTAATAGACTTTCTGTCTTTCAGTTTTCTTTTGATTGCCCCACAGTATCGCCCTTTAAAGAGTTAAACACAATAAACGTAATTTTACTAACGTCTTCTTGTAATTATAAAACAAAAAGTAATACATATAAAGTACAAGAAAAGAAATCTGTTATCACAGTAAATATTTTGCTCGAATAGCAGAATGATAGGCAGATTCACATAAGCGCTACACGAAGGTCGCTGCATTTCCTGTTTACCTATTTCCCAACAACTCGACAAATTCGCGAATTCACTCGTGACTTCTGCGACGGGACGAAGCATCGACGATGCTTTAAAATAGGCCCTGGAAAAATATTCCGGTGACCGGTTGATGTAGAATGTAGAATAAACGGGCATTAACGTCAGTTTTGAAAGCGTGCCAGGATCCTTCCGCGCGATTTCAAAGCCGAGGATGCGACGGTGGAATTCCCTGACACGAACGATCCTTATTTTCGGAACGTGTCATTCTGTCGTGTTTGTGATTATTTGCGGAGCTGCTCGGCTCACTCGCTTCCATTCGTCACTACCCTAAGTACCTCTTTCGACGAAAAACAACCAGCACCAGAAATCTGCGGTTCAGGACGTGTAACCAACACTAGAACCAAACCACTCAAAATGATTGATCTCGTTGTCAGACTTTTATCCGCTGATCATCAGTTACATGGATAAATTTTAAATAACAAAATATTGGTGATAATAATTGAAATTTATATTGAAAGAAAATGAAGAAATTGAAAGCTTTTTTGGAAATTATGTTGTTTGACAGAAAGGCACGAATGGGAATTGTTAATTAAAATAATGATTGTTGAAAAGATATTGAGAATAATAATCTAAGATAATGTTTCACGCTACTAAACTTGCATTGAACATTTCAAATAAAAAGTATAAAAGTATTCAAATAAAAGTAAAAGTACTGAAGATACACTAATAATTAAAATATTTTATAATTGAAGATACTAATATCTTCAATACCAGTTAGTAACTGAAGATACTAATATTAAAGGATAAAATTTATATTCAAATAAAATGTATTGGAGATATTAATAATTAATATTAAAATTTATATTCAAATAAAAAGTATTAGAGATATTAATAATTGAAATACTCTATATTAATAATTGGAGATATTAATATTGAAGGGTATTTGAAATTTATATTCAAATAAAAAAGTATTGGAGATATTAATAATTGAAATACTTTGTACTAATAATTGGAGATGCTAATATTGAAGAGTATTTGAAATTTATATTGAAAGAAAATGAAGAAATTGAAAGCATTTAGAAATTTATTTATGGTTTAACAGTGATGAGTATATAAAATATTTAGTATGGAAACTAGTATGGAAAATATTTATTTAATAGACACAAATAGGGATTGTTATTTAAAATAACAATTGTTGGGAAATTATTGGAAGTGATTACTTGAAATAATATTGTGAATGAAGAAAATTAAAAAAATGGAACCTAAATAAAGAATCGTTCCTTCTATGCAGAATTATAATTAACATTCTTCTTTGAATATTTGCCTAATGTGTGTACTGTGTGCATTTTTGAATCTTCAAATTTTCCATAAATGAATAAAATCCCGCGTTACATAACATAGAACTTCTTAATATCTATAATATAACATACAACTTAATATCTAATAACATAATATACAACTTAATATCTATATCATACAACTTCTTAATATCTTACTTCATATTTAACACGATAAATTACAATAAATTACAATAACCGTCACTTGCCTAATCAGATTGGAAAAAATAATCGCGAGACAAGGAGTTAATAAACCCAAATAATCCCAAAATAATTTGTTCCCATGAAGCTTTTCATGAAAAATATGTATTCCACGAGAACTTTCTCTGAATAACGTCATTTTTCGAAAAAAGTTCCACGGGAACAGACGAATTAAATGAAACGTATGTGCACAATTCGGGCAGAATTTTGAAAAAAGAAAAAGGAAGAAAGATAAACCGTGTACTTCGATTCCCCGGTTCCCTCAAGGATTTCACGACACGCCACGACGTATCGTCTGGAGGAAAGTCTAAAAATTCCGGCGAAACGCGAAACGAGCATGAGACAACGAAAGAAGAAAAAAAAGAAGAGACGGGGAGACGTGGCGTTGGCCAGAAATTTTGACGTCAGGTTGGCAACGTGCCATACGACGGCGCGGAGAGAGAACGTGGGAGTGGAATTCCCTGATTCTCACGAGCCTTATTTTGGGAGCGGCTCGTTCAGTCGCCCGGAAGCGGGACATACAAATTTGGAGCGGTGGCCCATTTTTTCCCCCTCCCCCTCACTCCTCTGTCGCCACGCCCGGCTCAACCGAATTCACCGGCCAATTCTTAGAACCGGTCTTCGCTTCTCCCTTGGGATCACCTCGCCACGTCTTCGATTTCCCTTCGACAGCCTCTGTCTTTTCGCCTTTCGTCTTCCCCTTAAAATGCAGTACGCGTGAGAAAATCAAGCGAAATCTTCAAAATTTCAGATTTTACGTAGATTTTTTTTCGTATTATAATTTTACGGAATTAACTGACAATTATGGAATTTTATTACAATTAGAGGATTAGGACAGTTTGGAATTTTCAAAAAATCGATTTTCTTTTTTTTTTTGTTTCTGTTTTAAATAGTAGTTTGAAGTCTTAGAAATAAGATACAAAAGGTCCTATAAAACGACTTATTTTGAGGTATAATAATAATAAATCCGTGGATACAGAATAATTGAATTTGTATCACTGTTTACAACTTTAGGCAGTATTATAAAGTGTAAATCGTGTGATTCAAATATTACTTTTGGTGAATCGAATATCAGGGGATTTGGATTCAATTTAGTTGTGAATTGTAAAAACTATGAACCGCGATATATAAGTAAAAAAAGGTAAAGGATACATATGAAAAATGACGTTCTGAAACTTTAAACGCGTTTTTCTCGAAACTAGGTTTTTAGAAACGGTGTGCAAGATATCTCGGAATCTAACCAATCGATTACTGTGAAACTTAGTACGTATCTTTGGCTACGATCGAACATTTTTTAATTTTTAACAATTTCGAAAAATATAAACAAAGAACGTAGAAATTTTTGGCATAAATTCGACACATCAAAAACAAATAGCTGCTATTTTCATAATTTTCACAAAATTTCCTTCGTACGGATTAAATTCAAAAATTTGAGTAACATTTTTTTTATATTTTATTATTTTTCACTATTTTACTACATTATACTTCATTATTTTATTACATTATATTTTATTATTTTTTACTGTTTTACATTAATTTGCATTATTCTATTATTACATTATATTTTATTATTTTTTATTGTTTTACATTAATTTGCATTATTCTATTATTTGTTATATTCGCAATTAACTCTTTGAATATTCTATTATATGTTATATAATAAATTATATATTAATAAAATATTATATAAAATTTATATAATAATAATAAAGTATTAAATATTTATTATATATAATTAAATATCCTATAATTAAAGTATAAGTCTATACTCTACTCTGAAACTGGTGGTAGTTTTTAAATCAGAGACTATTATCATCAAAATGAAGAAAATCATTATCACAAGATAACAATTATCTTTTAGCCTAAAATGTTCTTGCTGTTACAAATAACGATTATAAGTGACCGGAAATTCTTTACCATTATTAATGAGTATTTATTTATTTATTTATTTACTTGTTTGCTCACTCATTTTATTTATTCATTCGTATAATTATTTTTCGCTTAATCATCTCAATTATTATTATCATCCACTATTTCATTTACTCTACCTTATTCACTTATTTATTTGCTCGTTTCTTTGTTTATTTATTTCGATCGTTACAATTAAAATTCAGATCCAGATTTTTCATAAATTTTTAAAATCCACTGCATTTTCACGAAAGATATTCCGTTCGCTCGAGCGGATTTTCTCCAAAGAAATCACGCTGTTATTATAGAAAAAGCCTACGTATCTGGCAAAGCAGAACGGGCACCCACGCGGCTGCATTCTTCTGTACGTACATACATATGTGTCTCCCGTTTCCTTCCTTAGAAAGGACGCGCACATAGCGAACTGTTACGATCGAATAAATGAATAGCTAACGGTTCGATAACGATCACGTGGCCGTACCGCTTACGACGACACCCACCATTCTTTTATTTATCTTAACGTTCGCGTTAAGCCAGGAAACAGTAGCACGATGACCTTCGTGCGATCTTTCTCTCCGGGAATTAACGACATTCCGGACCGGACTATGTCACCATAAACCGACCTATAACCGATGGAGGGAATCGTTTCTGAGAATCGACGAATCACAATGCGTGAAATGCAACGCCGTGCCGGAAAGAAACGAGCGTTAAATTCATTTGTTATACGGAGATGGATAGTGTGTAATAGTAAGTACATGTGAAAACTCGATGAAAAACTGTCTGTACTTCGAATTTGTTTAAACTTCGTAAAAAAAGAAGCTGTGTGACACGGCCTCCATTTTGTGGGACGTGAAGTTTGACCTGGACAGCCTTAGTTTTTCCTCAAAAGATGTTTTCACATCTTACTAGTGTGAATACGTTCGTTTTCAAAAATTGCAGGAAAATTCAGATTCTTCTGGAAATGTCGGAGAGAATGTTTTCTATTGCCAGTCTCGAAGATCGAAGTCTCCCCTTTGCAACGATTAACTGTAATAATTAACTACAGAGAAACAAATGAGTAAAATCAGAAACGAAAATTACGAAATGAACATAATTTGCATTAAATGAATGATATTAATGTGTCTGCTGACCAATGAATTAAATGCTAATTCAACAATACTAAAATGGCACTAATATTTTAAAAAACAGTTAATTCAATAATTAATTTAATAATTTAATAATTTAATCATGAAAAAAGAAATATGTAGAATTATATAATATAAATATATATAAATATATATAATATAACATAATATAAATGATAGTGAGACTTTTTATTGGGTATAGATAACATTTATTTTTGAAAGACCCAAAATGAAAAAATTGTTATAAATATTGTAACTAGATTACAGATTTTTATGTAAAATCATATTTTTAAGAATATAATTTAAAAAATCAAATTGGGTAGAAAATTGTTTTACGTACAAAACGTTATACTTTGAATATTTTGTACATTTCTTCATATTATACTCTGTGCAATTCTCCCATAGATACATAAAAACCGCAGGTTTACACTCTTGTATTATGATAATATACCTATAATTATTACATTAATTATAAATTATAATTTTTATATACTAATACAATGTGGTATATATAAATGATAAATATAATTATAATAATACTATTATAATATATAATATATATAATATGTATTATATATTATATATTATATATATACTATTATAATATATAATACTATTATAAAAACGAAAATATATAGAAATATAATAAAATTAAAAAATATATATATAATAAAAGAAACATAATTTGTGCACTAAGAAATAATATCTGTCCTCTAAAGACTACATGACGAAGAAATAATATCTGTCCTCTAAAGACTACATGACGAAGAAATAATATCTGTCCTCTAAAGACTACATGACGAAGAAATAGATGAGCATGATTCATGTTTATCACCACATAAAGGAAAATATCTATTTCGCGCGAAAAGCATTGACGCAATTGCGCAAAAACAGTAGCCTCAACGTTCATAATTAATTAAACTCATTAAATGTCTTTCGTTCATGCGTATTGCATTTAACATGACATTATGAAGCAGTACGAGATTTCAATCGAACGAAATCTACGTCAACGGTTATTAACAGGTTTGCATTAATTAACAATAATCAATCAAGAATCAGTGTCATTATTCAGAGAATTTTAAAAATACATGTCACTCTTAGGATCGCAAAAGTTGAAGTTTCACAACTGGATTGTTAATTTTAAAATTCTTTCGTTTGCAACGAAATTTCACTTGATTAAGATAGATGAATACTCTAAGATCTCAACTGTAAATTGAGAAATTGTAAATAAAATGTCACTTTAATGTACACTTTTGAATTGTAATTCAAACGAAGCTGTTTAATTTGATCTTGACATAAGTATTGAATTCAGCGTTTTTAATTTGATATTAACATAGCTGTTAAAATAATGGCTAGAGAGTGATTTTAAATATATCTGTTCGTTGTTTAAAAAACTTACACAAATTTCCGTTTCGGTTATTTGTTATAAATGAATATGAATAAACTTGAAAATAGAGAAAATTAATAAAATTGTTCGTCGATCGTAATTGTCTGAATATGACATAAATATCAAGTTTTTAATAGTGTACTTAGTGTTTAAATGTTTATATTAATATTTTAGAATTGTGATATTAATATCATAATATTAATTATAGTAAAAGGAAATAATGAACAATAATATATGAAAGTAACGATAATAATAGCTAGAATAGAAAAGAAAGTAATAAGTAATAATAAAAAAAAAAAACAGTACTAATATAATATAATTTTACATAATACAAATGTAGTGACACAAGAAAGTGATAACTAATAGGTAATTGTTATTAGTTACAAGAAATTGAAAATGTCTGAACTTTTCATCACACAATTCCAGTGAACAGCAAATCTTATTGGTGACTTTTACGACGTAATAAGTACAGAGACAGTTAACTAACATAAGTACATAGAACGTATCCTCTATTTACGGAACGATTCCTAGAAAGCTGAGTGTCCTGCCTTTACGTTTCTCTTCCTGTTATCGTAAACGCAAATTTAGTAGATCAACCCTGCTCTTCTTTGTTCTTCGACCTAATCATATATCTCTATCGTTTGTTTTCTTAAGTTTAAGAAAATATTACGCTTTATCTCGTTTTGTGTTGAAACATTGGAAGTCGTCTGATTAGCCAAAATTTAATTAATATTATTTTCTATTATTTATACAGAGTGTTCCAAATGTAAATCTAATTTAAAACTTCGGGCATAGAGAAATGATAAACCAATAATAAGAAGGAAGAGGAAATTTTTCCGAGGTTTGCTCAGTTTTGCTCCATTTCGAGGGGAAATCGCGAAAGAAGAAACAAACAGTTTTCATTTTTTCAATTAGTCACTAAATTTATTCGATGCCAATCAATTCGAGAGAGACTAAATCCTACGATTAGAATGCTCCATACTTCTCTCTTTTTCTTTGTTTGTCGCTTTTCTATACGCTGTCATGTAATAAGTTTTTATTATATCAATATAATATATAATATAATTAATTTATTATATTATATTAATAAATACTTTATATTTAATAGCATAGTTATATTAAATTATACAATATAATGTAATTATATTTATATAATTATATAATTATATTATATAATTATTGTATTATATAAAATTATATTATTATTATTATATAATTGTATTATAATTATAAATTTCTTAAAAATTGACCGGATTAATATAACCAAAGTTGGATACATATTAGAATTGAAAAATTCAACAAATCACAATTAATTTCACTATTTAACCCGAAGTTGAATAAAAATCGTACAGCAAGTTTTAAGAAATCGTTGTAAAGAGAGAATCATAATCTTTAAAGCGATGTTCACATCTAGTCACAAAAAAAAAAATTCTGCAGTATTTTTAGAGACAATATTTTTGAATTTTCACGATTTTCGGGAATATAAAACTATTCTAAGACAGATTACTATAAGACTATTCTACGACTAAGAGAAATTCAAAGTAAAAGCTTCACACTTTGAAACGAGACTTGTATGTATAATGAATTGTTATACGATTTATTCTTACGAAGTTAACCTCTTGCGTTAGTAACTGAGTGCGGACCATAACGAGTGACCGAACCGTATACAATAATTCGCCTTCTTTTTTGAATTCATCGATATATCACTGGACAGATATTACCAAGAAGTAATAAATTTATCATTTATTTCTCCTGGATTGTATTTCAATATATTTAAAACTGAGAAAGTATTGCGATTTTGGGCCAAATATTCCCGACGTCATTCCAGCGCAAGAGGTTAACCACTTGCGCCGGCAACTGATTGCGGACCATAACGAGTGACCAAACCGTATACAATAATTCGCCTTCTTTTTTTGAATTCATCGATATATCACTGTGTAGATATTACCAAAAAGTAATAAATTTATCATTTGTTTCGCCTGGGTTATATTTCAGTATGTTTAAAACTGAGAAAGTATTGCAATTTTAGGCCAAATATTCCCGACGTGCGTGGCACGTCATTTCAGCGCAAGAGGTTAAATTTACAGTATAGTTTGAATTATCGACGATTTTTCATTCGTTGTTGGTTCAGTTATCCGCGGAGGAAAAATGATCTAAAAACACGATCTAGGATCAAAACACACGACGAGGAAAATGATCTAGAAAAAAATGATCTAGTCGCTCGCTTTAGATGTGACTCATTGGTCGTACATCTAGCAGTGCATCCCAAAGTGCTCGTAATTATAGAGCACCCTCAGGCACCCGAGCGGTTAGATCCGCCACTGGTTTCAGAGGTAGTACTTAAACGTTCGTGCAAACTGCGATGAAGTGGTCGGAATCGTGGCGAAAGACCTGTACTGGCGACTGGTAGACGGTGCCGATTAGCGGGAGCTGCTAGAACAAATCTCAATGGTGGAAATTACTGGGAAGTCGGCACGAAACCACCGGAATGCCCGATAAAATCCGTATAAGGCTTGATCATTGACCGCTCCCCCCGGGGAGAGAGAAGCTGGATGAAATCGCAATTAACTCCTGCACCAGTGACTTTCCTCGTAAGACGATCGTAACCGGGAACAATCCGTGTAATGCATTCTCGAGAACTTGTGAAAAATTCATTCAACTACGCTCCCCGTTCCCTTTTTTCTTCTCTTTTCTTTTTTTTTTTCTTTTTTTTCAATTCGAGATTTTCGCCGATTGGACTTTTCGACGAGTTTGAATAATAAAATTCAGTTCGAGGATATTATCACCGTCAGTTGGTAATTAATTAATGAATATTGGTTACATAAAATATATTACATAAAATGTATTATATGATATGCTATAAAATATAGTATATAATTTTATTGTATACTATATTATGTTACATTGTATATTATAATTAATAATTATGAACAATAATATTATTCTTATTATATTAATTATATAATATTAATATTAATAAATTATATAAATTATATATATATATTATATGTTGATAATAAACTCATTTTATTAATTGTATTGAAGGGTAGTGTGAGAAAAGTAATTATAATACATATAATGTAATTATGTTATGTTATATATTATATAATATTTATTCATTCACTAATATTATTCTTCAATTTATTTTATACATTGACAATACAAAATATAATAAATACATTGTAGAATAATATTACTGAATTAATAACAAATTGATGAATTAATGTTATGTAATATATTATTTAGTAAAACATTGTTGTGTATTATAATTAATAATTATATTACATATCGTATAATCAGGAATGTTACCAAAATATGAATTGATGAATTAATATTATACAATGTGTAATGTAATGTTATAATTAATGAAATAAATTGAGGAATAATATTACTGAATTAATATTACATAATATATAATATATAATATTTTATATAACTAAGAAAATAAATTGAAAAATGATATTACTGAGTTAATAATAAATGAATTAATATTACTAATATGCAATCAGGAGAAATTCAATACATTCACGAGAAATTCAATCTCAATCTCATTTTAATCTCAATAAAATAAAATGAACCTGTAATAGTTCAAAAAGATGTTTATGCACGCAAGCAAGAACTTTCTCACAGCTTGTTCAAACTTGGGATATCTTTCGTGAAGAAAATTCAAAGAAAGAAGAAAAAATCGACTGTTTCAATTTTCCCAACTCCTTTGATAAAGAATTTCCATTATTTTCTCCAATTGTCTTCTCCTCGAAGATTTTGAAGCCAATTGAGTCTCTCGATACCGATGTACATAACATAATATATTTGTGAAAAAAAAAATTAATATTTTAACTTTAAATCGAATTAAATCGTGCGGGTCAAAACAACGAAGAGCTATGTATGCAATTCTATTATGAGGATTCCAGGATTTTCGACTGGAAACATGCGTGCAAGAGAATGATGTTCATTATACAGGAGTGAGAGAGAGAGAGTCAGTTACGGAGAATCGGCGACAAAGCAGCGGCAGCTCGCCTCTAAACGATCGGTAGTCGTGCTTTTCGTCGCCGACTAAGAACGTGTGTCCTGTTCGTGGAAATCGGCCATTGGATTGTACCGATTTTGCCCCCATGAATTACCGAACGAGATTCCAGAGCAAATCCTGTCGCGCGGGGAATATCTTCTTTCTTTTCCAGCCGGGGCCGGGACTTTGGACCCGATCCGCTGGTTGACGATCGCCTTTACACGGATTCCATCGGCCAGAGTTGGAGGGAATTCCAACAATTTCGTGCCCAGTCCCCGTGTATTTTCCACCCGTTGCGATATTTGTTACAACATCACCGCGAATCGTGTTGTCTATTTCCTGTGCACTCCCCCCTCCGTTCGAGACTGTTATCATAATCCCATTGAATTGGGACTAGCTACGAATTTTACGTGTAAGAGATTTGAAGTTTAATTTATCGAAACGCTGAACTTTTGATGCACAATACCATTGTATGAAATAATTACAATTTGAATGAAATTTGATTCTGAAGTTTCACCAGGTACTGAACTTTATTGATGTACGTATAATTTAATTACGAAGAACAATCATATTAATTAATTATATTACTACAGTTACTATAATTTACACATAATTATTAATTGTAATTAGTATACTAATTATACAGTTACTATGATTTATACATAATTATTAATTGTAATTAGTATACTAATTATATATAATTAAAATTAATACTAATAATGTATAATTATATATAATTAAAATTAATACTAATAATGTATAATATTATTAATATTATATATAATTAAAATTAATACTAATACTGTATAATATTATTATCAATAATTAAATATTTATATATTATAATTATATATATGATAAAAAATATTATATAAATAATTATATATAATTAATTAATATTGTTTCTCATAATTAAATTTAAGATATATCAATAAAGTTCAGTACTTAACAAACTTTAAAATCAAATTTCCTTAAATTGTAATTATTTCATATAATTATATTATATATCAATAATGTATAATTTAATTATTGATAATAATATTATACATTATTATTATTATTATTATTAATTTTGATTATATATAATTAATATACCAATCATAGTTAATAATTATATATAAATTATAGTAATTGTAGTAATATAATTAATTAATATGAGTCTTTCTTATAATTAAATTATTGATATATCTTGATAAAACTTTAAAATCAAATTTCCTTAAAATTGTAATTATTTCATATAATTATATTATATATCAATAATATATAATTTAATTATTGATAATATTATACATTATTATTATTATTATTAATTTTGATTATATACAATTAATATACCAATTACAGTTAATAATTATATATAAATTATAATAATTGTAGTAATATAATCAATTAATATGATTGTTTCTTATAATTAAATTATTGATATATCAATAAAGATCAGTACTTGATAAAACTTTAAAATTAAATTTCCTTAAAATTGTAATTATTTCATATAATTATATTATATATCAATAATGTATAATTTAATTATTATACATTATTATGATTATTATTAATTTTGATTATATACAATTAATATACCAATTGCAGTTAATAATTATATATAAATTATAATAATTGTAGTAATATAATCAATTAATATGATTGTTTCTCATAATTAAATTATAGATATATCAATAAAGTTCAGTACTTGATAAAACTTCAAAATCAAATTTCATTCAAATTGTAATTATTTCATATAATTATATTATATATCAATAATGTATAATTTAATTATTATACATTATTATGATTATTATTAATTTTGATTATATACAATTAATATACCAATTGCAGTTAATAATTATATATAAATTATAATAATTGTAGTAATATAATCAATTAATATGATTGTTTCTTATAATTAAATTATACATACATCAATAAAGTTCAGTACTTGATAAAACTTCAAAATTTCCTTCAAATTGTAATTATGGAAGTATATATATGAACTCCTTAACCTGGTATGCTAAAAGTTCAAGAGCTTTCTCTTAAATTAACGCAAGATCCACATCGTACGCAGCTCGATCCAATTTATCATCGCTTGCTATTTCCAAGCTCCCGCAGAGACGAAAATTCCTCTTGTTATTTCGAACCCGAGTTATTTTGAAATCTTAATGATATCGGTCCGCTATTTTTGATTCGCTAATTGTAATTATACTCCACTGAGTATACGGCTGAGTTACACGTATTACTTTCGACGACATTTAATTTGTCTTTTCATTTCGGTGCCTCCATTTTTTTTTTTTTTTTTTTTTTTTTCCTTTAATAATTACACGCGTTAAATATAAATGACGATCCATTTATCCTGGATACAGACAGTGCAGAGATTATTAGTTCAATTCTGAAGTTTTGTTACTGTGATTGGATAATAAGTGGATAAATTATATTTGTCTCCAGTGTATGAGATATGCTTCAGGAAATGTGGAAACATTTTCTCGAGATACTTTATTACTATAGCTTGTTCCTTGATACGAAATATTTTATCTTTAAACGAACTCTTTCAATGTGTAAAGGAACCTTCGAAAAAAGAAGGGAGTGAAACTCGATGCGCATCGAAATTTTTAATTTCAATTGTTGTTGCACTCTTTCAAATTAAGGATGAAACGCAGAAAAGAATATTAATGAGCGTCAACGTGAATACAACGGTAAAACGTGAATACGTGAGATAATCAGAATAAAAGTTTAATCTCTTAGTAACTATGGGTTCGAGATAATAGCAACTAATGAAAGTTTGTAAGAAGGAAACCGACGCAACTCTTCACGATGGTAACTGCGCATATTTCTCATTGTATTCAATGAGTAATGTTATCTTAATCGTCCTCAGTGTGCAAATTTCGCTGATTCTCCCTCCATTTTACTTTTAATCCTCGTTAAGGTCAAGTAACGATTTCAAACGAGCAGTTTAATGAAACTCGTAACTCTGGCGTACTATCCTTTTATAATATCAAATGAGATCTGTTTCCTGCAGAATTGTAATTAGTATACTTTTTAATGTTTCAAGACACGGACATCATCTATTAGAGTGAACGATATAAATTAGAATATATGTGTTGATCTCGTCGCACTTGGCATTTCATTGTAAATTTTTTTTTTCAAAGTCTTCGAGTCTACTTTTTACTATGACAATAATGCGTTGTTTCTCGCTTGTTGTATTGTCAAAAAATTACTACACACGTAGTACATAATATATAATATATAAATAGTACGAAATAGTTAATCTTCGTCAAATTTTTATGCATTTACGGGAGATTGAAAAATTCGAGAATGTGTAGAAAATATCAACAAATCCCTACTTTGGATTCTATTCCTTCAATTAATAAACATCTGTTGTCCACTAATTGGAAGTAATACCAAAAATATAATAAATCTATAAATTTAATCGTTTAATTAACAATATTAATTTACGATGTTTTATCATAAATACAATATCTCATTCTGTTTCAAAAAATAACAACAACATCTTTTCCCTCAGTTTCACCATAAATCTACAATATATTTCAATTTTACGTCGTGAAATAATCCAAATGTAAAAGACGGGTTTGATTATTCCTTAGCATAATTGCGAAACATTTTAAAGACGATAAATTTAGTATCGTTTAATTAACGATGGTAAAAAAAAAAAAAAAAAAAAACTGGCGCTTCTGGAATAGGTCGCAAACCTGTGACCAACAAAAAACATTCTTTTCTCTGTTGGCTGAAAAGTTTCTGTTGTGGCGTGCATCGCGCGAGATGTAATGGAATTCGTTAGGAATTTAATTTCGCGTTGCAACGTTCCTCGACGAGGAGCGTAGTCGCTGTGGTTCGAAGCCGGTAAAAATCGTTACGACCTAATACACCTGAAAAATATACGGATTTTTTACTTTTTCCATTCCGCAACAGCGTCTGTTATTTTCAATGGCCATTTTCCATTCTCTTTTATTCTCCGTTCAGTTGGTTATCCTTCTCTCTCTCTCTCTCTCTCTCTCTCTCTCTTTCTCTCTCTTTCTCAATCGAATCAACCGAATGAACACTTTAAAGAATTTTTTAACAGTATCTGTGCTATTATATGCATAATAAAACATTCTTGTAGGAATGATTTTAAATTGGAAATATATTTAAATTTACTCTTCAAAGACGAAATTTTAATATTGCAATGTTTTATAATAATATGTTTTATTATAATATTATAATAAAACATTCCTGTAGGAATGGTTTTAAATTGGAAATATATTTAAATTTAATCTTCAAAGACGAAATTTTAATATTGCAATGTTTTATAATAATATTAATATAATTAATATAATAATATTATAATATTATAATAAAACATTCCTGTAGGAATGGTTTTAAATTGGAAATATATTTAAATTTAATCTTCAAAGACGAAATTTTAATATTGCAATGTTTTATAATAATATTAATATTATAATATTATAATAAAACATTCCTGTAGGAATGGTTTTAAATTGGAAATATAGTTAAATGTAATCTTCAAAGACGAAATTTTAATATTGCAATAATATTAATATAATAATATTAATATTATAATATTATTTTATTATTTGTAACTGTTACAAATAATGATTTTTGTAATCATCGTTGAAACGTAACAGAGATAGTACCAAAACCAAGGAAATTAGGAAGTTGGAAATAAGTATGGACGTTCGTCGAAGGTCAACAAGTTGGAAAAGGGAACATCGAATTCCAGTAGTCGTGTATTGGAACTCGTGTTGACAAGACAATGTTTCACGTCTATCGCGTTTACCGTTTCAAAGTTTCGACAAATCTTACGTTTCTTGTTAACTCGTTCCATTCTTTATTTTACTTCTTACTCCTCTCTTAAGTTTGGAATTAAAGTACCATTACAGAGAACATTTGAATTTAGTATCATTCATAAATTTAACAAATTTTGTTTAAATCTCGTACAAAGCTAAATAAGAGATTTAAGAAATCAAAAGGAGGAGGATTTTACCACCAAATATCGAAATTTTTATTTACTCTTCTAAACTAAACTATCCAACGTGTTATCGTAACAATTCTTCACAAGCATTCCCAATTAAAAAAAAAAAAAAAAAAAACAAAGAGCCAGACAAGGTCTAGACAAAAATACGCGACGATTCCTTAAAATATCATGCATTCAACGATACTACAATCGTTTTTTATGTTTACGAAAGAACCGGCGAAACGAAAGCAAATAAACGAGGAGCAACCCTTGTGCAAAACAAACGTTTTCACCCTCGGCTTTTGCTTTTCGAAATTGTGCGGAACATATGGCGCAAAATAAACACGTAGAACGAGCAGAGTTAGATCACAGTTTCTTCCTTTTTCTTCAACTTTCTACAACCTTTGCTTTTCCCGTCGTCCGATCTCGTGGGAAAAAAATGGAAGGAAGAAAGAAAGAAACGGTCGAATAAATTATCGAGAAGGAAAACGGGGGCGGTTTTATAGCGCTTGGAGACAGGGTTGTGCGCGCAGCAGGATTTCTGGAATTTCGATCGTTCTATCGTGTGATCCTTCAGCCGTTTCGAGAGAAGATAACTCTGAGAAGTTACCGGGGTATTTATCAGAATCAGTCCTCTGGCAAGCCAACCAACCACCGACTCTGTCCAAAAGACATTCCTCTAGAGATTATAAAGTCTCTAATAACATTTACTGGTCATTGTATTTTCTTTTTTCTTTTAGATAAAAAAACAAGCGATTCTGTATCCAATGTGTTATACTTTAAAAGTCTCAATCTCAGATTCAGGAGATTTCGCAATTTTTTTTCTCATCATTCTTGCGAATTTTATCACGTTACTTGTTCTTCATTAGTAAATTAATTTTCATGTATACAGAAATGAGCGAACCATCAGTTTACTCATCAACGTAGCAACTATCACGAAATCTCAAATTCATCACCACATCTTGACAGTTATCATCTCCAAATTTGACTCCAAGTTAAATAATAACTGTAGTTTCAATAACTTTGGAGCTCGACAATATCATACTTTCCCAATGTTATCAATTTCAATCAAGCTCTGACACATTAAGCTATATCATAAATGGTACAATGACACTTTCCGAGGCTGAACAATATCGTATTAAATTTTAACTATCTCGACCTAGTTTTTGCACGTTAATTCGTATCGAAGATAATGGTGTCAGATTCTCGCTGCGTCGCACGAGTTTCCGCTGTATTGTATTTTCGACACCCGTTACGTGAAGTGCATTCACATGCGGTGGACGGTATCCACCTGCTAGTTCCGAGCCAGTAACCCTATTCCTCTGGTATCTGGAATCTAGAAGCCTCTCTAGACGGACGAACGCTCTCCAATTTCGGGGCCCGACCCCTAGAAGAAGAAGGGGCCCCCATAAAACGAACTCGGTGCGTTTTAGCCCCGGCTACGAGGTCCACACCGAATGCTAAGCCTCTTAAATCTCAAGCCACGTCTGTCTAGCAAGCCTCTTTCATCTGTCTACCAAAGATCTTCCTCGAGATTCGGCCCCGAGCCCCTCTCCCTCTTCTATATCTCTCCATTCCTTTCGCGAAGATCACCAAAAGTACACGGAATAAAAGAACACTGACACGGAGAAACGTAAGTCAGCCGATTAGTATGCAGGATTTCTTTTTTCTTCTCTTTCTCTTCTCTCTTTCTTTCTTTTTCTTTTCTTTTTCTGTTTCTTTTTTTTTTTCTTCGTAGAGAGAAAACGATCGCGCGCGGGAAATATATTGGAAGTTTCCAGTTGAAATATATTCGGAGACGTTGTTTATATTCTTATATCTCTTTCTTATAATTTCTCTTGGTCGACGGTTAATGTTTCTTTTTGAAGAACATTTCTGGAATCTTTAATGCGACTTTTTAGTGGGCAAACGAAGTCAGTTTGAAAGTTCTCTGGCGGACAATTCAGTAGATAGATAGACGTTGGATAATTACAATAATTCCTCTTGCTTTTATAAAAATAATTTCTGCAGGATTTGCTACTATTTACAGCATGGAAAGAAAATTATATTAGTGATAACCGATAATATTTGAGACGAAACGCTAACTCAGTATTTTCATAATTCAATTCAGAAACTTTTACCAAATACCAAACATCAATTTAATAATCTGTCTTTTATCGTTATACTCGTAACCAGTGTATAAAAAAATGTATAAACATTTCAAACATAATATTCCGTATAATGTACTTTAGGAGAGGAGACTACTTTAATTTTAGTAATTAAACATAAAACATGAAGCTATAAAGCTGTCTTCAAACTGATACAAATTAGTTATATTAATATTAAAATTTAGAAAAATAGATAAAGAGTAAATAAATAATAAATAAAAAATGAATATCCACAATCTACTCTACATCCAACAAGATCATCGAGATCCACGTCAAAAATCTCCCTGGCAACAAAAATAAAATCAGAGAGCATAAATAATCCAAAATAGCAACAAAAAAAGGAAGAAAAAGAAGAAGAAGAAAGAGAAATACACACTCGACAGTGTGGAGAAACAAGATCTGGTCAATTAGAGCGAGGATTTTTCGACGGGAGAAGGGCACGACGAAGAAGAAGAAGAAGAAGAAGAAGCGTGTACACGGGCGACCGGCGCCATCGATAAGATTCCGAATAGTTTTCCGGTCGTTGGAGGGTTCTTCCGCCACTCTGAAATCGTCGATCGTCCTCGAAACACCGCTGTTAACTGGAGTTTTACGATTCGAGCGCTGGCTACGTCGGAGGGGGAAGGCTGGGAAAAGGCTGCAAACGGGACGAAAAAGCGAAAGACGGAGAAGAGAGAATCGAATCGTACGTAAGGAGACATTTCCGTGGCGTTGTTTGTATGCCGTTCGCGATACCAGGCTCGTACACGGTAACGACTGCTTCGTGTTTCCGGTACGCGTGCCCCATCGCCATCTTCGTCCCACTTCGAGAGCAGAAACGAGAGCTCGGCACCGACTCACGCCGTGTATAACTTTGCTTAATCAATTTATCCTTGAGGCATGTACGCACATACGTTGTATTTTATATTTGGCTTCTTCACGCCCGTTACAACAATTACTTTCATAATCGTGTCAGTTTAGAATCTCGCCGAGACCAGCCCGACAATAAAAAAAACTGACGTAACGTCGTGATGAAGTTGCAAATTTATTCGAGATGCTTCGTTTTGACCGCATTTTTATAGCGGGAATATTAAGAAGGTTCTGCCTGTATGTTCTTCTCAAACGAGGTTGGCAATTTTTCATTGAATCGTAGTACCACGATTCGTGAGAATGTTCAGAATGTGAAAATGGTACTTATTTATAGACATTCGTGTATTTACGAGAAGATTAAATGTATACGAGTAAAGATAAATGAAATAGATAATGACGATGTTTCAGAAAAGTCACGGTTTTATCTAGCGGCATACCTACGTCAAAAAAATTTCATGAATTAGATAACCAGTCCAAGTGAAAAATTTAATTATTAGAATATGATGCAGGCACCGTTAAAATCATTTCTATTAATTTTGCAGGAACAGAAATGGAAGATTTCCTGAATTAAACACGTCAATTCAGATAAAATGTCTAATTATTAAAATCAAACTGTTTAGTATGATAATTGTCCAATTGAAAATTCTACGGTAATGTCCCATTTACAGTAGATGCTTTTCACCTAATTAATGCACAGTCACGAGACATTCCTTTTTAATTGCATTCCACTAACTCTCGTCGCATAATAAAATCGGATGTACATATATATGTTCATAGACCTTTCAATTCTTCCTCTTACAGACAAGAAAAAAATGATAAAAATGATATTATCGGTCTCTTGTAAATGTGCTTTGAAAGGAATGAAAAATATTTCTAAGTCAAGTATTACATATAGCTTGTAAGTCTAGTAACGAGATATATACTCATGTTACTAACTTTCAGCTAAAGTCTAAAGCCTAATATTTTAAACATTATAATGCAATATTGATCATGACTTGAATTTAAACTTGAATTCTTTCGCTCGTTTACTAGAGAGATATCGTCGTCAAAATGGACACGTGAAAGTATTCTTACTACTCTAAAAGAAATCAAAATGGCCTCCGTGAATAGAGAAAAATTTAATAATTGTCAAGCGAAATTTAATTAAATTCTTATAAAAATGAATGACTGTTATATTTGATGATTTCAGTTTAATTACACGCATGTGTTATTCAAATTATTTCAGGAAACAAAGTTTATCGCGTTAAAGTGTATTCAAACGATCTTTCCACTTTCGTCTACCACGCGAGAACAAGGTTTTTACCTTTCCTTTTTCCACTATTTCGACATTTGCGAAAGCCGTTTCCCGTTTGCTCTGTTACCTCGGCGCAGCTTTCACGCAGTCGACAAATCCTGGTATTTTTTCGCTCAAGAATTCCCGGCATCATTCCCATCGATTGACAGTCATTCTTCGCGTGTTAAAGCGTTTTGCTGGATCATTTACCAAAGTTATATGCCGTCAGTCTCTTCGGATATTTTCATCCGCGAATACGTATTCATAATTAAGAGAAAGAAAATCATCAAATCTATCAATTTCTAAACCCATCACTCAAAAAAATTCAGGGATCAAAAATATTAGAAAATAGAACAAAATTACACATCGATGAAGAAAATTAGAAAAATTCATATTAATCGACTGTATCATTGTATTAGAAAATTCCTACGCCCCACCATTTCAAAACTTCAAAAGTCAATAATAAGGAAATATTAATTGTCACGCGACAAGGACATTTACACACAGGATCGTTTGGAAATGATTGTGTATATCGATGAAACATATGTATATCGGTCAAGGGTTTTCACGCATTCCAACGAATACCATATGCTTCCCCAGCCACTCGTACCCCTTTCTTCCCTCTCCTTACAAAACTCTTTCCTCCATCAACGTTACGTTCCACGGCAAACAATATCGATTTCGTTGTTTGCCCAACAATTCAGAGTCATCCTCCGATCAAGCTACAAAAGAGGCGAACCGAAATAAAAAA
>NW_025110094.1:59698-61955 GCF_011392965.1 Frieseomelitta varia
AAAAAAAAAAAAAAAGGAAGAAAAAGAAGTAGTAGAAAAAGAACGGGAGGAGAAAAGTATTCGTGTACGAACGAGGACGAAAAAGAGAGGCAGGTATTTACACAGCGGTGACTTGAAATACCCCGAAGCCTTTCGTATACTATACGCTATTTAACGCTATCGGGTTCTCTCTCCCCTCTGCTCACGCCCCCCTACTCTCGACTTCTAGCTTCTCTATCTGTCGGCCTAGAATGCATCGCGCGTTAGCTTATACGCGGCTAGAGGAGCTTTACCCGGTTCCCGAGGAGGAGATAAGTTTCCGAAGGAGCCTCACCCGGAGTCCACGAGGTTTCGTCGGTGAACCAGCGGAGAGAAACGAAAAGGCACGGCACGAAGGACGACGAGGGGGACAACGGTGTACGCTGTATACTTGTATGTAGGTGTGCCGTGAAGCGTGTGCGCGCGTAGAAAAAAAAAAAAAGCACGAGCAACCTCGTAGACACGGGGTGCAGGTCAGTTTCGTGTCAGCTGCGTTACGTTGTTGGTGGCGGTGCATACGCGTGGATCCTCGTGGTGCAACCTTTACCATGGTCGACCTGTGCCTGTGGCATCCTGAGAGAGACGCGAGAGTTCTGCTGTTCGGAAGGTAGGAGTTCACCTCTTTCTTTCTTTTTTTCTTCCTTTTCTTAACCCCTTGCGCTGGAAGAACGTGTCACGCATGCCGAGAATTTTTTTGTCCCAAAGTTGCAATATTTTTTCTCAGTTTTAAGTATATTTAAATATAACCCAGGCAACACGGATAATAAATTTATGCTTCTTAGTAATTTCTATCGAGTGATATCGTACACGAGTTCAAAAAGAGAACGAATTATTGTATAGTCACTCGTTATGGTCCGTGAACCAGTTGTCAGCGCAAGGGGTGAATCGTATGAAGGATAATAAGAGGCAAGTTATATTAACGAGATGAAGAATGAGAGATATCGATTTGAACAGGAAGAAATTTGAGAAATAGTCAGTCTTTTTGATGCGAGATAGTTGTGGTAAATTGTGGAAACAGAAATGAAGATTTTCCGATTGAATGATTCAATTTTTTAAGAAGAACAGGAATTTAAATAGATGATAGAGGAAGTTGGGGAAATATCAATTTTCGACGATGTATGTTTTCTTTTTTTCTAAGAATCTGCAAACTTCCAAGCCACGTTGTCTCTTATTATAAAGTAAATGTTCAAATTCAAGATTTTGCTCGCGCTGAATACGCACAACAATCTGCGCAAACGAGAACCAAATTATACAATTCCAAATTCAACAATTCGAAGAATCGAAATCAGCATCAAACGAACGCGAATTTGAAGTAGTAAACGCGTGAATAAACCAGAAATGAAAAGAAGAAGAGAAACGGTGGAGTTGCCGTCGGGAGAAAAAAATAATTTACAAATGTTCCGCGTGCGTGGATGATAGGCGTGCGATAAAGATCAGCCGAAAGTCATTATTATTCGATGCCTTGGTGTATATTATCCGTACAAAAGTAGGTAGGAAACGCTAATGGTTAATCCGCGGCTCTGTTGGCCGTGAGATGAACAGATATGCCGTGTACATACATATGCTCGTACAGTGGATACAATTAAAATCTTACACACGTACGAGTCTAACTGCACCTATCCCTCAGACTCTCTCTTTCTTTCTTGCTCTTTCTTTCCCTCCCTCTTCCATCTGATGTAATTCGTGTGGTAATCATCGCTATTATTAACCAATAACCAGTGTAATTAGGTAGGATGCTTGCCTATACTCGGATGGCAGGAGACAAATAGACGCCCGTTACGCGCTTTATGTCCCCGCTGTGTCTCGACCAGACGTGACAAATGACGCACGTGTATTCATTATCGTCGTTTCTTTCCCCGGCAAATGTCGTGGCAGCCTTTCCGCCAACGGGATTTCCACGATAAACAAATTTTTCCCCGCGAGCACAGGCTTAATATCGATAGGAATTTCAACTCGATTCGTCCGAGTCGGATCCGGAGAAGATTCATCTTCCAACGGCATTCGATAGCTGACTTTTATATTTATTTTCACCTGTACACGTGAAAATTGCCGGCTATGGAAAGTAATTTTGGTCACGGTGAAACGAGCCGTTTAATTCCTCTTTTTTTTCTCTCCCTTTTTTTCCTTTTTGGGGGAGAGTTTTTTTTTTTTTTTTTTTTTTTTTTTTTTTTTGTTTTTTTTTTACCCCCCCACCACCAGCTGATTTTCCCAGCGACAGGATTATGAGATTGCAATGTTG
>NW_025110094.1:61965-63186 GCF_011392965.1 Frieseomelitta varia
TTTTTTTGTTCTCTTTTTCGTTTTTTATAAAGCGTTTATATCGCGGTTTTTCCCGGGTAATGGAAAGGAAAAACAACGGAAGTTTAAAACGTTTTTTTTGTTTTGTTTTGTTTTGAAACTGGCACGGAGATGTCGAAAAATGAAGCTTTGGAAATCAATTTATGGCTGAGTGTGTGATTAATCGTGTGATCGTGATTGTACTATAGTCAAAATTGACTTGTTTTTTTTTTTCCTTTCTTCGACGAATAGGTATCTGATTTCTGTAAATTCTAGATTTCTACAAATTTCTACAAATATATTTCGACAAATATTTTGACAAAATATAGAACAAACGAGATGCAAGTGAATTCAGAAACAACACCTTCGGTTCTTTTTCTTCTCGAAACACTTGCTTTTGAAAAGTTTCGCGGTGCAGAAGAGCACCGGAGGATTGAATTTTCACAAATCAAACTGAGTCTCGCCAGAGTCGCATACCTCCGGTTCCCCGGCGCGTTACGCCAAAAATTTCAAACGTTCGAGAATCGATACGCAATATCTCTGTTCCCGATCAGCCGAGAGTTCTCAATGTCGAAGGGAAGGGGAGGGGCGATTTTACCCGCGAACCGGCAGTCCGTCCCGACTACTTCTCGAAATTGCCCCATAAACGGGATCGTTAGAAGCACAATAGGTTTCGTGGGCAAACTACTGGTTCGACTTCTCGATAGAACTCGCCGAGGGGCAGGCCTCTCTCTGCAGGTAGAAACTCGATGGCCCTGGAAAACGTTCTTCCGCATAGGCACGTCCACGCAACCGAAAGCCCGTGGAAAGTTTGTGAAGTGGCTGCGTATGCGACCGAACGCAGTGATACAGGTGCATAGGCTTAGGGGAGAGAAAGCGGTTGAAATCCCATAATCCGAAAGAAATCTCTCCATCTCTCTCTTTCTCTCGCGGTGGGACAAAAAATGCCACGAGGCGTGACCGATCCTTTCAGCAGGTTGATTTTTCGAATTAGGGATACAGTTGAAAAAAGAAATAAACGATCCCCTCTCGTATTAGACAGAGAATAATGTATCTCGAAAGCTCGTAACTTTTTTCCTCATCATCTTTATTTATAACAGATATCTGTACGATTTCTAATTCTAAAGATTATGTTGCAAGAAAAATATGAGAGTCTAAAGTGAAACGAGATGTTTTAAAAATCTATTTCTTTTATTTTATTTCATTTTTTCTTTTTTTTTTTTT
>NW_025110094.1:63255-105435 GCF_011392965.1 Frieseomelitta varia
TTTTTTTGGAACAATACACTCTGTTTCATTCGTATCAGATTTTCATAGAATTGGAATCAACAAATTGATACGATGGTGAAAATGTTCTGACTCCGGCGATTCTCGCTTCTTTTTTTTCCCCCTCCAAGTTTTAAAGCTTTTAATTTTTCAAGTTATCATATCGATAGAAGTGAAACACTTTTATATACACGCATTAGGATCAAATCTACAAAACGTATTAGGAAATTGTATGAACTTTCTAAAATAATCGCTGATCCAAAGGATCGGGAAGCCTTCTGTTACTACGTACCTATATTATTCCTGTCGTATCGTTTACATTTTTAGATTGATTTCTCGCGTACACAGCGGATACATCAGAAGATCATACGTCATGGTCTAGAAAATAGTCGTGAACTACTGCACCTCGCTGCGAACTGTTGTCCAACAGTCGTTTAATCTCTGACGTACAAAAGTGGATGCAGTTCCGTCCACGCGAAGCACTCGTACACGCAATGCGTTTTACCTTCCCTGTAATTAAATGGGAACCTCGCAAGGACCTCGTGCAAATTATTTTGAATACCTTTTCATTGTATCATCTTTCCTACAGTATTGCCTAAACTAAGAAGTAGTCGCTTTAATTTGTTAAAATTATACATATGACATATTACAATGATTATTATTATTACTTATCATAATTATTTATCACAATGATACATTGATTTAACGATAGTTATTTTCTAGTCACAAGACAGATTATTCTAGTAGGATAAATTCCCTATAGTAGATTCCTCATTTACGGAGGAAAATCTCATGATTGTAATTGACGCATAAATTTAATGACAACAGACTGAAACAGCCTCAAATGGTCACTGATTTAAACTATTTAGGGGGAATTAATTTAAATTACCGGCGTCATAAATTCGACGGTGTCGTATCTTTCATCGTTTAGGATAATCGAGGCAACGTCGATCGACACGAAATCTATCACTTGGATCTAATTATTTAATACACAAACGCTACATAAATAAATACAACGGCTCGCTATCGATCGGATTCAAAGCCTCGCGCGGAATAAATGCGTTTAATTGGAATCGGCAGGCGATTTCCGTCGCGTTTTTCACAGCGTCTGACAGCTTTTAAACGCGTCGCTGGACGAGTCGCTATCATAATATCGAACGATGACGTTGCCGTTCGACCCAACATACGCCGGATTACAGCTAACCCGAGAAAGAGAGACAGAGGAGAGGAGAGGAGAGGAGAGGAGAGGAGAGAGAGAGAGAGAGAGAGAGAGAGGGTGAGAGCAGAGATCCACGGAAGCCCGGAAGACTAATTCGACGTAATGACGGGCTTAAAGGTACGATCCACCGACATGATTGGATGCCCACGGCGTTTCGCAATACCTGCAAGCCCATTGGACGTTGGCACCCTGCCGTGGCGACGTCGCGTGGAATCGGCTGTGTAACAACCGACGGATTACGCCGACAGCTCTGTCGCCGGCTTTAATTGATTTCGTTTAAACGACGACGCGCCACACCGCGCTGACCGCCTCGCCGATCGTTGTGTCATCGTTCTCTAAAAGTCGAAATCGGAAAAAACGATTTCAAAGTCATCACGGTCGAGTCATCCCTAGCGTCGAGTTACCGTTTTTATACGGATTAATTTCTTCGAGAGTTCAGGCGGTTAGTTTGTTTAGGATTAACTTCTTTGGAAGTTGAACGTTCAAGCAGAGAGAACCACGTCTCCACGTGAACAGGTCGTTTCAGATTTTATCTATCTTCACTGGTCTTCGTTAAGGGGCAGTGTAAGTAAACTGTGATAGTGTAAATTAACTGTATAGTAAAGTTAGCGTGAAACTAGATAGTTTCGTAAAGTAACTTTCTGTGAAAATTTATTTTTATGAAATTTAAAAAGTAAAAGCGTTTGATTCGGAATGATGGATTTAGCAGCGAGAAGATTTAGAGCTGTTCGCGTTTACATCTTGATCAACCAACGTGTTCGTTAGTCTACTCGGTTACCTCATAACGAGGCGTCTGTTCTTTTTTTTTTCTTTTCTCGCAACACTCTTCGCTTTCGAGCGTGAAATTAGTAGCAATTTACTCTGTTTCAGAGAACTGCTCGTTGTTTGCTTGCTTACTCTACCCGGCTGGCGTTCTTAGGTTATAATTATGCTTGCAGTGTAGACGATCGCGGAGTGAATGGTCCCGTATTGTTCTCGCAATATTTCCAACGGAATGTTGATTGAACGCGAGAAAGAAAGATTTCGGGAAGCAAAGAATTAGCGTAGAATATCGCGACCAGACAATGATAATCTTCTTCGTCTGTAAGTTAAGTAAGTTTTGTAAGAAACGTAATAAAACAGTCGTCTTCCTTTGATATATTATTTCAACACGTCGTATGTCTATGTTATTAATCTATGACGTGTATCATTATTAATCTACGACACGATGTTATTAACCAACGATGAAATATCATCTTCGAGTGGCCACGATATCTCATATCCTTCCAAAGTTTAAACAACATTTGATTTTTTAATACTACTTTCTATCGTTAGTTCCACTCACGTTCACGAAAGGCTACAAGCAACATATTATTCGTGAAACATAATACTACCGAAACAAAACAAAACAAAAAAAGAAAAAAATCATTCACCGAAACAAGAAATTATTTCAAACACACATCTTCTCTTCCCCAAACGAAGGAAAACCTAGTTACCCGTAAAGGGTAGAAGGGTTGGTCGTTAATTCCCACGTTTGACATGCACGCAAGAAGAGTCTGCTGGAAATTCTATGTCACTCGAGCGATTCTTTTGTCGACCGGTTCGTTAATCGTCGTAGTAACATTCCTCCAGTTAACCGGAAACATTTCACCCTGGCCCTTCTCTCCTTCGTTTCTCCCCTCTTCTCCGCATTTTTCTCCTGAGAGAAAGAGAGAAGCACAGGCAGCGCTAGCCGCATAATTATCGTCGACAAACCAGCCAGATCCTTATCGACGGCAGCGTCATAATTATCACCGTGCCGGTGGTCACTTACACGTTACACGGCCACGCACATACCATGCATTGTTCCGTTCGAATTCCGTGGCCCACTGTCACCCGACAGATGCGACGTACATACGCGCGTGGTGAAACGAAAGTAAGAGGAGAGTAGGTTGGCACCACTTGGCCGATATCGGCCACGTCACGCGATCGAGATCGATAGCGCTTAGGGAGAAAAATCACGAAGTTATTTCGGCCCCCGAGAGATAAACTAGGCTGGCCGCGAGGTCTGACCATAATCGTCTTAATCTACTTGACGCGCTCGTTTGCCGCGCAACGCATGATTGCTTGGATTTCTTTCGTTTCTTTCCCAGTCCCCCCACCCCTCGAAGCGTTTCAAGCTACTGTTCTTGAAGTCGAGTTTGGAATTCGTGCTGCCGCATTCCAGCAAATGACAAGAAAAATGAAACATGGAAATCGAGTGTTCGTGCGAAGTGAGAAATGAGTTGGAACCATCAATAATGGGATTTAGATTTTAATTTTTAATATTCGAAGAACTAGCGGTGACAATTCTTTAAATTAATATGGAAGTAAATTATACAGATATATATATATATATATATATATATATATATATATATATAAATTTAAAAATATAAAATCTACGTGCGTAGGTTGAAATTTTACGTGGAAGAAGAATCTCTGAATTGCAGCGAATTTACTCAAATGTCAAAGAATTGTCGCTTAAATCTTTGATTTTTACAGATAATTAAAAAAGCAACAGTGGCGAAGAATTCAAAACAAAGTGAAAAAAAGAAAAGAGTAGACAATATATCAAGTAATGTAAAATATAAACAATTTATAAAGAATTATAAAACCTTCGATCTTGGAAAATATTAATTCAAAGATTGGTGCGTACAACTCAATTAGCTCAACTTACTGTCTGTTTAACATTGGGTTGTTAGAAAATAGAAAAATATTTGTTTCAGTAAGAAATAGTATAGATCATTCCATATAAACTTGTGATAGAAGGTTTAAAGAGAAGATTTAAAGTCTTTGTATCATAATTTTGTTGTAGTTGATCATCTTCATTTGTAAGTATACATTATTTTGTGCAAACATCATTTTGTTCGATGTAAATCTATTTTGAAGTGATGGAAATGTTTCCCAATGTGTCAGATCGCGCGAATCGTAAAAATTATATCCATGTGCGCCATCAGGGGCCTCGTTTGCAGAGAATTGCAAGTTATTCGGTTGAAAATTTCGTGAAATAGTCGCCTGCTTTATCGACGTCACGGGAAAATGGGAAAAAATTTGTACCGACGAAACAACCCCTTCGACAAGATTGCTTCAAATTTAATAATTTATATTAATTTCTAACGCTTTATGCTTCATTAACAAATTGACATAAAAAGTAAAACTTATACATAAAAAAAATTCTACAGTCACCTACAATAAAAGAATTGAAATTGTGATTATAAATATTATTGTGCATGTTACAATGCACAATGTTACATTTATACATCAATGATTATATTCTCTTCAAATTGTTACTGTAAAATTATTCTCGATATTGTACCACTTTTCAAACGTTACGCTTAAAAAAACTGCAATAAAATACTAGGGACAAATTTCATCCTGACAGATTCACCAACAGATGTCGCCCATGTTCAGTCTAGTGACTTTATACGACACGGTCGATAACCGAAATCAGAAAATTTACTTCCTTACCAACGAAAGATATAGTGACAAATTTTCTGCAATCTTCAAACATCTTAAACATTGCAAGATTTTTAATTCAAATGTATCCAATTCTCATGAATTCACTAAACAAGCAATCAACCAAATTTAAAACAATCGAGCCATGAGAATTTTTTCACAATTGCACAAAAAAATACCATATTTTTATAACATTTTACTCTCATTTGATCATCCTTCTCTTCATCCATCAATATTTACAAGAGATGCGTCATCGGTACTTCAAAGTAAAAATTGCCAGAGCGTATCACGGAAAATCGTCGAAACCACCCCCTTTCGGGCAAAATATTCACCGATAGATGTCACCAGCATGTCGAGACAGCGCTAACTAGTGGGAATTGCGGCGACTGGTTTCTCCCGCTTGGTTTCGTAGAGGCACGATCGAGAGAGAGAGAGAAAGAGAGAGAGGGAGGGAGGGAGGGAGGGAGAGAGAGAGAAAGAGAGAGAGAGAGAGAGAGAGAGAACCATATTCCCCGGAAAATCTGTGACGGCGGAAAAGCGTCGATGGGGGACCCGTCGAAAGGGGGCGGGGTTTTGGTATGCGGCGTGTTTGCACCACGGAAGAAGTGGGAAAAAGGCCGAGTGGCTCGCGCCTGCTCCGCTTTTTTCCTCTCTGTCGCACCGTCTCGCTTCGGCCCGCAGCTAGGCGGAGTTTAAAAAAAGATTTCGCGCTGCGTGAAGGGGAGAGGTGGAGCCACGGACGCGCGGAATTCCGGAATTTCACGAGTCCTCGCGGTGGTGGCGGCGGCAGCGGCGGGGGTGGAAGACGAGAGACAGTGTCGCGAACGTTTCGGGAAGGGATGAAGGGGAAATCGGTATATATCGTTCGTGTGAGTTTCACGCGACGCCTGGCGGGTAAGGGGAGGATGCGCGCAGGGAAAGTGGCGAAGGGGAAACTCGCCTGCTCCGGGCAGACCGATCGAGCTCGACAACAGCCAGTTCAACGCGTGCCAACCCTCTTTCGAGATGCTGTCTTCTCGTGTCGTGAGTAAATCGCGCGCCGGTGTTCCCGTTTTCATTCGTCCCCGAAGTCTTCGGAGCCGATGACAGAATTCGAATCACGGTGATTTCTTCCATCGGTACGATCGCGCGAGATGTAAATACTGTTTGTTTCACGAGGCGAAGAATACTGTGTGTATAATGACGTGACGTTTTTGGAGTGGTCAGTGGAGTTGGTTAACGAATTTGAATTAGGTTTCTCTCGTTCGCCGAGAGAACGTGCGAACAGCGACCGAATGATCGTTTCGCGAGTCATCTGAGAAGGGATGCTGTGTCGAGGCAGAAGTTCGTATACGACGTACGGACGGCTCGTTGCGCTCAAGATCGTTCAAAGTTTCTTGGTTCGTATAATTATATCTATCTGTCATGTACCCTCAAAGTGCCGCGGAAAGATATACGCGTTAGGAGCGAATGGTTACCGGGCGAGTAGCGGCGCGATTTTAAGTTTATTTGGGACGTATATCAGGAATCACGTGGTCGAGTGATGCGAATAATGGTCGACTAACGACTCGCTCTTTTGAAGTTTACGATTCGATGGTGAATGTTCAGTCAATAAATGTTTATCAGGAACACCATATCTTTGATGTAGAGTCTATTTTCGTTTGGATTTGTACACGCGGTGCTAGAGACTCGAAACTGTCCACCGGAAATTTACAATGCTGTGCCGACGCATGTATACGCAAAAATATAAGGGAAGATATACTATTAGACACGACGGTGAGTGGCTTTTAAAGGGAATAGAGCAACTCGTGTCGTTGATTAAAGATCGTTCAGGAAAAACGATTACCAAGTGTGTAAATAATTTTTCACTCCGTTCGAATCCAAGTTTTCTTACCAGAAACTTACTTACGAGACTAACGACGCGTTATCGTCGTACAGCTGAAAGTGCTTGTGTGTACCTTAGCACCAGAAGTGATAACCGCGTCGTTAGCTGCAGAACGAGTCGCGTGACAAATACACGCAGCCGCGCAACGATAACGACGATACGATAAGAAATGTTCTCCAACGATCAACTTATAATTTTGATACCCTACGTGGCGGACGTCACCAAGTTTCTAGCAATAACCTTGACAAAGTGATTCGTAGATCGACCGAATCGTCAACCTGTCCCGACACCACCAAAGGCATTCCAAAACCACTTGTTCCTTCATACTCTTTTTTTTTTTTCTTTTCTCCTCTGCGTCGTTCATTTTATCAAAATACGCCTCCACTAGCAAAGTGAACGAACGCTCTGCCTGAAAAAAAGTAAAAATTTATCGCGATCGATATTACCAACCCTCGAGCCATAATCCCTGATCGACGCAGATCATCGACACTTGCGATTTTCCTTCGAAAATCACGATGCTTTTCCTTCGGCCAGAAAGTGTATAGTCGCAGCGTGAAGAGCGCGTGACGCGTGCTGGCTACATCACAAAGTCCTTCTGCTCCCCACCACCACGCGGCATTTCTTGCGCATCCCCTCCACGACCGATGTTTCACCACCCCTACCAGGAACACCGACACAGGGTGAACACAGGGACGAGGACAGACGACCGTTGTCCGCACGAGACCGAGTGCAACGGGACACGTGCAGCGTCGGTGGGGGTGGAGGAGGAGCGATAAAACTGGAGGGGAAATGTAGCGACAGCACGACGAGAGGGGAAGTCGAGGACTCCCCACCAGTGGTTACCACTCCCCTTCTACCAACCAGGGGAGCGCGTTCTCTCCCACATAACGGCGCTAACCGACGGGACCTTTGTTGCCCGCCACGCTCGAACGGTGTCCCGCTCGAGAGTTTGGACGCTGGTGCCGCCCAGCGGTGATCGCCGGAACTTTCAAAACGCGGTGGTGGGGATTCGACGATCGGTAGGTGGGGGAATCGTGGCCGTTTGGTGGGAGCATGGAGCGTAAAGGAACCGGTGGGGATGAATGCAGAGAACGGAGTGAGTACGAGGACGGCGAGGGGGCATGTTGCTCTCAGGACGCGCAGACCGTCAGAGTGGGACGAAAAGGACGGGTGTCTCTCGCTCTCTCTCTCTCTCTCTCTTTCTCTCTTTCTTCGTTTCTTTCGATCATTTGTCTCTCTCTTGCTTGCTCCTCGTGGAGAGGCAGAGAAAGAGAGGCCGATGGCGGGGTGAGAGCCGGCTTACTACGCGGCGAAACGCTACCACGGCGTTCAGTCGTCAGCGATCAGACCGCCGGGCAGTGTGAACCTCCCTGGGCAGTCTTCATCTACTACACTCTTCCTCGGTCTGTCTCTTCTTCGACACGAAGTGGTGATCAGCATCTGGAAAAGCCGGAGTACAGCTTCCGAGATCAGATTCGTTCTGTGACGATCGTCGACCACCTCGGTGGTCTCGAGAAAACACCGCAAGCTACGAAACTATCCGAGAAGAATTTACGCCTTGCGAGTATCGAAAGAGAAGACGCATAATGGAACACGACCGAACCAATTCGAGAGAAGAGACTTGGAGTCGCCTGTCTCCTCGAACCTCTCTACTCTTCTGTCTCTGCTACCAAGATTCGTCACAGCCGGTGACAAACAGCCGAGGCCTTCGGTTGCTCGATAATCGTGCTCGAGGCTAACAGATGTTCGAAAAGATCTTGCTAAATAAACGAGCGTCGCGGTTGAAATTACCGCGAGGCGATCATCGCGGGAGCATTTAAAATCGCAAAGAATTCCAGACAACGTCGGATATCGAGAAGTTGCTGCGATAACACCCGAAGATGATACAGAAGACGTTGCTCCGAACTGGAAGATCACTCACGAAAGTCAACATTCGCCATGAAGTTTCGTTCCCTCTCGAAATCTCGAGAAGTCGACAAGTGAAAACCAAGGGGACGAAGGAAGAGAAATGAAAGTAAGATTGTTGCAGGATCTCGTTTGAACTCAGTCTCGCGTCCAGCCACGTGGTGCTCCGAATCGCGCGAACGATCCACGCTTGATAATCCTCGGCACGTATACGTTCACTTAGCGAAACCGCGGCCCGAAAATGGTGAAAACGGCGGAGGAATCGACGAGCACGAGGCGAACCGAGGCCGTCGCAGTTAGCACGACGATCGGCGAAGCCGTTTGAAAGTAGAATTTCTTTCGTCGGCTGGTACATGTGGTGCTGTTACGATCGTTACGTAACGAGCGTCGAACAACGAAAAACCGTTCACGGCTCGGCGAATCGAACGTTGAGATTCTTGCACCGAGAATCTCGTTAGTACACGGACTAGTGCCGGATAGTGTAAATCTGTCGGAGAAGATCTTTCGTTCACGACGAGAGAGAAGACGATACGAAGATGTGTGATTGTAAATTTTTGAATAGAGGTAAAAAAAATAAAATAAAATAAAATAAAACGGAAAGTAAATGATCGAGAAAAAGTGGGAGATGAGTAGCGGCGCACGATCGTTCGAATACGTCGATAACGTCGAGTAGTTGAAGAGTACCGAAGAGAAACGTTAACGCTTTACGGACGTGTTAGCAGCCGACGGCACTTTTTGCCAACAGATCGTCACGAGTCACCGATGTACAAGTGAGGTAAGAGCCAACACCGTAAATAAAGCCAATGAAAAGCCTTCACGAGATTTTCTATTCGATCGCGTACGATCGGTATTCGAACACGTTCCCTCGATTACTCCCTTTGTACCTGACGCAGCTTCCTGCTCGCTCCTCCCTCGCGCTTCTTTATGGTGAAGTGTAGATTCGAAAACGATATTCGATAAACGATCTTCTATGATATTCCACCTCTCCGGATTTCGAACCGGTGATGCCTTTCACGAGTGAGAAGTTCGAAAGTGAACGTATCCACGTAATTCACCATGGTTTGAATATTTACACGAGGTCGAACTGGCCACGCGTGTAGCTCGCTGTTTGTTAAATTATCGAAACAGGCCCAAGCACAGTTATTTTCACAGTGAAACTCCATTTGCGAAATTTAGTCAGCGCCTGATCAAACGTAACAACTGAATCTACTTACACGAACGTGAATTTCTACTCTACGAAAGATCATACGTAACCAATGATCAATCAACGATCATCTATCGGACAAACTACTCTACGAAGTTCTGCCTCATAGCTCAAACCCCTCTTCCAGTCGTTTAACCGTCTCTGTCCGAGCCTGCACACGCGATTTATCGTTGAAAGTCGTTCTCGCTCGGTTCGCAAAGGTGCCATTAACCAAAGTGACGCTGTCGAATCAAGGGATTCCCGCGAGTGACATATTCCTTCGTGGTTTCCAGCCTCGATCTTCTTCGATGAACTCGAACCTCCAAGTACTGGGTAAATTTGTTCGAACGAACACCGAGCGAAGTTCCAAGTTCTCGATGAAGTTATCCGGTGATCGGTACGCTGGACAGGGGCAAACAGTTTCCCGACCGATCGTCCACAGGATAGATCCACCTGTTAGGCAAACAGGCTGACCGCAAATCTGTAGCTCGAGAAGAGAGAGAGAGAGAGAGAGCTCCACCTGTAGAGCGATGGTGTGTGTCTCGCGTGTCGAAAAATTTCCTCGTATTCGGACGAAAAGAGGAGCACGTGTTCAGGTAACCGCGCCCTCGGGATCGCATTGTATCCACGAAAATAGCGACAGAGTCCTTCTTCTCTCTTTCTCTTCCTCTCGACGGTTCGTGTGGCCTTTTAATCCCGCGTTCGACAGACTCGGCAAGTCAAGTGCTCCATTCAGCTTTTCGGCCACCTCGAGAGAAAATCGAGGTAGAGTATTATCCTGTGACGCGTGCGGCTACCTGTTCAAAGATTCTGGAAAGTTTCGTGGCACTTCTCCGTGTCAGTCGGTTACAGGTACTGTGTACCTGGGTATATTCCGTTGGTTTCATGGTGTTTTGGAAACTGTAAAGGATTTCGGGATTGGAGGATAATGTGGTTTAGATAAATTTGGAGGAGAATAGGCTTTCGGATGCTCGATAAATTCTAAAAACCCCAAGTGCCACCGAGTTGAATCAGGCAAAGTGATTTCCGAGCTCGAGTATTTAATCATGTCAACGTTAACGAATCAAGTGTCACGGTTTTAGCTTTCTTAAGCTCGGCAACAAAAGAGGAATTCAAGTTGGTACAAAGCGCGTCCGATTGCATTAATAGATCTCGGCGTTGGAGATTTATTTCGTTGCGAAACTTTGAACATGTTCGTCGACGTATTCGCCGGCAATTAATTTTATTTTTAGCCCGGTCTAATTTGCTTCCAAGTCGCGGCCGCATCTTCGATATCGTGACATATCGTCGAAAGTGCGGCAGCTAGTCACTGACAAACTTAAAATACTCATCAAGCTACAAACGATTTCGTACGAACGTCGGAAACAAAAACTGTAATTTACTCTTCAGAATGTTTATCTCCCGAACTTCATAACCCGGGAAACTTCGTTCGCTTTCGTAATTGCAACCGCGCTTGCAACGTGTCAATCAAAAATTTATTTCTTACTTACGTGTTGCAAACAAAAAACGTATCTTTCTCGACGAAGGTGAAAGAGTCCTCGCGGTTTAAGGATAAAATAAAACCTTTGAGCGACAACTAACTGGATCACGAATTTTGTTACTGAGGTTTTTTGTTTCGCCGAGACATCTGAGGAAATGAATTTCATTTTATTTTGTTGTAACAAGCATTTGACTTTTTCTAACTTTTATACTTTTGCACACTGCTCTTGTAGATTTTCGTATTTCTAACATTTTCGCGGACAAGTCTGTAAATATTATCACTTGAAACGTGAATATCCGTATAATAACAGTAATATTAATTTAACGTGTCTGAAAATTTCGAAATATCCTCGATAGGGGAGTAAACATCCCCCCCCCCTCACCCTCCTGTACGTACGCAGTCTACTGACGATAGCTATTCGCTAATTATTCCACAATAATCAACACCAAAACACTCTAGAATTCGTCGTGGAAATTTCGTTCAGCAAAACTCATATCCAAATTCCGTTTCTCGATCCACGCGGAAGACCACCACCAAGTCGAACGAGGAAACTAGCAGCAGGGGAAGAACTCGAAGTTCCGATCGTTCGTCGAAGGGTCGAGGGGGGGTGGGGATACTATCAAGAAGAGTATTAATCACACGCGATCAAGTCGTTAGAGACGGATATCGCGGCAATATTTTACCGCGTCACGAGGCTAGCGCAACAGCCTCTCTCAGCGTACGCACGATTTTTTATCGTTCTTGTCGCCGGGACACAAAACCAGCCAGCTTCTATAATTCATCGCGGTTAGCAGCGCGTTTCGAAATCGCGCCGTGTCGTCTCGTACGCGCCAACACGCTGGCATAAATCTTGCTCGATAAGTCGTCGTCTGATTTTCGTACGGATAAAGGGTTCGAAGCTCTCCGGCAATCGTTCGGCGAGATACGAAACGAGCCAGGTTATGGTTGCAATGGACGCGTGTTCTGACGAATCTGTGTGTCGTTTTGGCACGGATCGAGACTTGTGTCTTGTAGATACGAAATACAAGTTAGCTAGTGTACTTGGATATCGTTAAACTATTTTTTTTTTTTTTTTTTTTTTTTAGGAGTTTTAAACTTTCTATAAGATATAGTATCATTGAGATTTACTCGTTCAGAGGTTCAAAGAATGTCTGAATTTTTACATCCGTTTTAATTTTGCCGTCATTGAGAAAACTTTAAACGAAAGTTTCTTTTGCGTGTATTTCGTTCAAACAGATTCTGAAGATGCTTGTCATTGTTCAAAAAAGAAAAAAAAAAATAGTACATAATAGGGATAAGAATGAATATATTCTCGTTTTGTCATATTATTTCCGTTCGATATTACACTTTTGGATTTTTGGTAGTTTTAGCGAATATCGGTTCTAGAACGATCATTCATCAGAACATGGATCCTCCTCTGAGAAATCTTAGGACGAGTGTGATATTTGTTTCAAACATTGGAAAAACGAACTAATACATTATACAACGACGAATCACGTGCAGTTTGAAACTGTTACTATCTACAGTAAATACTGATTGTCAAAAATTGAAAATTTCGAGCGTGAGTGTACGTTCGATCTCCAAGCCCGTGGCCGTCGGACGCTCGACGTGTTCGTAACGCTTCGCTTTAAAGTAAGCTTTAAACTGCTCGAGGTCTGCTTGATTTACGACTGTGGACGAAACAGGAATATGTATTAAAATGTGTGAGCAGACTTTAACAACGCCTCTAATTTGGATGGTTGGGAGTTTGATTCTGTCAAGTGTGAACATTTTCTTCGGTTGTTCAGTACATTGTGTTAGGTCGAAGATTTTATGTTTACAGAGGTTTCTGATGTAATTTATATTGCGATACGAGGAAAATTACGAATATAATTTTGAGAGTTATTTGAAATATATTCAAAGCTCCATTAATAAGATCGGGAGCCGTTTTCAATTTCAATCATCGACTTGCAAGTACGTATCGATAAAAAAACACAAGACGCAGGAGACGGAAATCCGACGATTTAGCAAAAGTAAACTCACTCGCTAATAACTACACCTCGGTATCAAGATATCCAGCCCTTTTCTCGCTCACTTTGTCTCAATTCCCAAAACACCCCCCCCCCCACCCCCAGAAAGCCGCGACCTCGCTCATCCTCCTCGCTCCGCGCGAAGTCACGAACGAAGTCCTCTGTTGCCCAGTGGCCCCGCTGGATTTAAAAGTCATCGGGATTTAAGCACTCAATCGAGCAACCACCTCGAGGAAAGGAACAAAAGGAATGAAAAAAAGAGAAAGAAAAGAGAATCCGGAGGAAACGAGAAGGAGGAGAGTATCAGAACGGTAGTATCAGATAGCTGAAGTGAATGAAATCGACGCGATCGATTCGTTATGCGGTTCCTGTGAGTAATGCGTTCCGAGAAACAGGACAATGTGTCTTGGAACGAAAATAAAGGCTTAGACCCCCAGAGGAAGACAATCGGCGTTGCTGGTGCGCGCGCGCGCTCTCTTTCCCTTGGGTTAGCTGCGGTTCGGTAGATATACCCCAGAGGGTATATCTGCCTTCTCCGGGGCCTTATACGGGCCATTATCCGATCGTGGAATTTGAGATCTGGCCCTTTCAGCCGCGCGTCAAATTATCCCTGAGCACAATGCGCTCGTTGATTGATATCTTCAGTCGTACATAGCTGCTGTAACGTGGCCTGGCCCGCGTTCGTTCCTCCGTTCGTTCGTTCGTTCGTTCGTTCGTTCATTCGTTCGCCTTCTTTTGGCCTCCTCGCCACCTCTTTCTCCGTCTCTCTCTCTCTCTTTCTCTTTCTCTCTCTTCCTTTCGTTCGTTTCTTCTCGCTTTGGTCGCCTGGTTGTTCCATCCAGCAGCGGTTCACGCTCCGTCCTCGTCTCGAATCGAGTCGCCGCGCCGTTTGATTTCCTCGTGTTCGTTTTCTTTTTTTTTTTTTTTTTTAAGGCCGGACCCGTACAAAGCGAGCGCCGAATATTTCTAGCCGCGGACCCACGCAGCCTTTCTACTTGATTTATTCTAAAACCTCTGGCTTTCTTCGGGCCAGGCCACTCCCGACCCTAAGCCAGAGCCGCGGGAACGAATCCTCTTACGAAACTTTTCGATTACGTTCACCCGTTCGCCCGTGCTTGTACCGTTTCCTGTGGTGGTTACGTCTTCGAGCTAACGTTCGTGTTACCGAGATACAACACGAAACGTGAGAGTTTCGTTCTTTGCGAAACGGAATGACGTATGTATGTATGTACACCGAGCTGTTTTAATTTTGAACACGAGTTGACGAATTTGTGATTGATGTTGAGAAGAGAAAGTGGTGGTATTATGGGACTTTTTAATGTGAACTTGAAATCGGTGATAATTCTTCATGAAGAGAACGCACGACATCGTATGGTGACATAAAATTTGGAAATTTGTTTTGGATGTAGTGAAGTTAAAGTAAAATGTTTAAAATATAACTGAAACTAATGGATACTTTGATACGTTAATCGTGAAACAGAAATTCTAATTAATGAAAGAGACGTTGGTGGTGATAACCTCGGTTGAATCTTGTTATTTCATTAAATTCTGAATCTTAAGGATGTAAAATCCGCGAATGAATCTCATATTTTATTCAAATGTAAATACTGGTGAAAGCAATTACTTTCCACTGTTAGCGTGGTAATTCCTTTCTTCGAATCTAATTTGAAACGTCAGATCCTACTTGCACGATGGCTATCATTAGCGAAATTTTGCAAATTACTATTGTTAAAAAATTCCTAATGAAGCAAATATTTAAACGTGAATTTTACAAACTATAATTTGTACAATTTTAGAATTCCTACTCGTGTGACCAAGATCCATAACCTACGCTTGCTAGTTATCAATTCGATAATATTATTAATTATTATTATTATTATTAATAACATTTATATTAAATTTCATTTATATTATTAATTATTATTATTATTACCATTTATATTAAATCCCATGCAAGTCCGATATTTAAGAGTCAAATGATCCCCGATATTTTCACTCACGCGCTCCATAAGCTTCGAAGGAAATATCATGGTTCTCAAATAAATCGAAGATTTCGTACGAAGTAAGATCGTTGGTCGCAAATTAGACATCCGCCACAATAATCGTGTATTACCTGCAGCTGCCTGAGAAATATTTCGAAAGCGACACCCTAATCGTCGGTAATTACGCATGACCGAATTAGGTAATTACTCGAGGCGCAGGGCCATCCATTTATCTCTTTACTTAACCCATTTTAGCCCAAATTGGTGTAATTAGCGCGACTCGGAGCATATAATGCCCGACTCCCTGCAGGAACCTAGAGGAATCCTACGGAACTCCCGTGCCTTCCCGTAGATCTCGTCCCTCTTTGTGTAATTCTTCTTATCGTCCACGTTCTTGCTTATCACCTCTTTTCAATTTTTCTTGTCTGCCGGCTTTCTGCCTTTTTCTATCTCTTTCTCTCGCCGTTTTCAATCCGTGTCGTCCTTCGCCGTGATTTTGAAATTCGTTTACTGTTAACTCGCACGTTTTCGAATATTCGAAAAGTTAATGATAAATTGATATCTGCAATCTGAATTCTTCATCTATTTTGTTAATTTGTTTCAAACGTTTTGCTATTTACGGCAATTGTGGCGTAACAAAATTTTTATCCAATTGTACGCCAGCTAAAGTTAGCTTGTTCTTAGACGTGTTAATTCATATGTAATGTCCGTTAGAAAACACTGCGATGCAATCATTGCCTAGAAACAGTCATATTTAATTTCTCAAGTTCCATGATCGTGTTTCCACAAAATTCAAAAATTTCAAAATCATCTTGAGAGTGTTTCCACAGTTTTTAGTCCTACAGTTTTTTCGTCAACGATTCGCTCGTAATTCTTCGATTCACCAATGAATCTCACTGTTCTTGGAAACGTATTATTATCCCACGTGTTTTATTCAAACGTGAGTCGTAAAATGCCAAGAATTCCTCAGTAACCAACTCGACTGATCATTTCTTGCCCAGAAACTCTCGTCGAGCCGTACCGAAATCGAAGAGGTTGTTCCCGCTCGTCAAAGGATTCGACGAGGGAATTTTCTGCAAGACGCGGCGCGTCTCTCCGAGTCTCTCCGTGCATTTTTTCCCCGAGGAGTTCCGACTCTGGCGGGCCATTTTTCACGGGGCACCTCGCGCCCTTCCACCCCCCTCGCTAGCCTCGTGTTGGCATTTGAACCGGTCGAAGGGACGCCGAACGGCCGGAAGCGAGTTTTCCGCGCCGTCGCCGCCGCCAGCAGCGTCGTCGAGTGGATTTTTCTCGCTTTTCCACTGGCTGCCGGCGTAACGAGGTTACGCCTTAAGTATTTGCTCGTCGATTTCGCGACGATGGGGACTGACTCTCTCTCTCTCTCTCTCTCTTTCTCTCCTCGTCCAACGCCTTCGAGGGCCTCGAAAAATTCGCCATCCGGAAAAAAAGTTCTACGTGACTTTCCCTCTGCGTTCCCACTCGTCTATTTGCTCCTTTTCATCTCGACGGATTTCGACGCTAACTTTCCACTCTTCCCTTTCTCTTTTCCCTCCTCTTTCTCCCTGTTCTCCCGCGTAGGGGGAGAGAAATTTTAGTTGGAAAGAGGGAAATAGGGAAGAATAGAGAGGGAAGAGAGGGATAATCGTTGGACGGGACGTTTCGTTCCGTGCCACGAGCGAGAAAAGTTGTGTCGTGCATGACTGGTGACCGGGTATTGGACGAGAGTAACGGCGCTGCGCTTTATTGGATAATTTAGTGGCGATCTAGAGAACGATTTGGGGGGCTAATGGGATCGTTATTGCGTGGGTAGGCCGGCTGAAAAGTGATTTTTGCGCTATGAAGTGGATAAAGAGACGGACCGACCCGACCCCGTAGTGCATCGAGGGATGAACGCTAGAACTGTCTGACTATTTAATCGCTGTTCTCCTTCCTTTCGTCCCCCCCCCTCTCCCCCCGTAGTTTTTCTTTTCTTTTGTTTCTTCACCCTTTTTTGTTGAAAATTTACTATGTTTCCGATGTCATATCTACTATATTTCCTAATATTATTTAGTGTCAGTAGAGCAAGAACACGTTTCGTTAGTTAGGAAAATCTCGTTCTCCTCTTCCAGCAAGTTTCTGATGAAATTCCGAATTTTTAATGAAATTTCTCTCGCGTCTTTCTTTCTGGAAGATTCTCGCGTGCATACATTGGAGAGTGAACTTTCGAAAATTGAAATAACTTCGTGGCCAAAGTTTCAACATTTTGTGCTACGAGATCAAGTAGAAGGGACAAACGAGGAACTTGAGGGCGTCTAATGAAAATCTAGTAAATTGAAACATATCTCGAGACGTATAATTTCGTAATTTCGAAATAAATAATTCTGTGGGAATGTTACATACGACGATCTATCTGTTACGTATTCGTCATCGTGAAACTATCGATCGCGTCATCTCTCGCCAAATGTCAAGCTTTGCATCCGGAACGCGATGATTTTCGAAACAGAATACAACGACGACAACAACTTGAAAGTCATCATTTTTCGAGCGTGAATGCCGAAGGTGAAAGAATCGGATCGTTTACAGGTGTGTCGCGGTGGCATCGTCTATTCTTTGCGTCCCAGCCCTTTCGAGGCGACGTAGGTCGATACCTATGCTTAAAATTTCAGCGGGGCTGCCGTTTCAGGTCATGCGTGGCGTATAAATATTGTGCATAAATAAGCACGCTTATTTATGAGATTTTTATGAAAATTCACTCTACCTCTCCAATAGGGGTTAGCAACGCTGCTTAGAGAACCGTTAGGTATCTGACACTCGGGTTACATATATTTTCCCACGTCAAATCGCTGTTGGTTTTATCTCGAATATGCAAAGGTAAAAATTCGTCTGGAATATTTTACGTAGCGACTTTTTCTTTTTCGTCGATCGAATGTATCATGTGCACAGAGATAAAAAATTCACGTAAGATTTCCTTCTTTTTACAATAACCTTTCAATCTCGAATCATTCATAAATTTTCCTCGCGCCTGAATTATCAATTTCGACAGCAGATAATTAACTTCCACTCGGTAGAGGCTCGAGTTCCCTCCGTTTTTTTTTGAAACTTTGTCAAACGTTACGCAGAATTTTCTTGTCTCATCGCGAATTGTCGAACAATTTTAGAACAAAATAAATTTTCGAAACCAATTTTTAATAAAGTTTGTGGTATCCAGAATTCATTAGTCGAGACGATTCATGAGAAAAAACGAAAGGATCATCGCCTTATGCTAATAGGCGAAGGAAACACACCCTTGGGGAGTTTTCTCACGGCATACTTGTAGTCTAAGGAATATTAATAGGTGTCCCTCTCTCCCCCCCCCCTTCCTTCGACCCATCATTCTTCGACACGAGGAAATTTCCGCGTCGAAGGGTTAAGGGCGAAGCTGCTGGACCATCTGTGTACCTACTTTGTAACCTTCGTTCTCTGACGAGCCTACGTTCCATTAGCATGCTCGCGCCATTATAATATAATACGCGGTGAATCCGTTCGGGCTATATTTATTCTAAGGGGAGCAGGTAAAGGGTTGACGCGGCTAGAATTTAAAAAAAAAAAAGAACCTTCGGTTTCGATGCAAACAGTCGCACGATTTGAATCCTTTCACTCGGCTGTTATTCCACGTTTATTATATTTGAGAAGTGGAAATATTTCTATGTATTTGATTTCTTTTTTCCTCTCTCTTTTTGTTTAGAGTACTCGGAAGAATACTTGAGGAAGAGTTTTTGACTTTTGGAAGCTTTAATATTTCGGTAGATTGAAGTTTTTATGAAAAACTGAGTATTTGAATATTCTTGAGTTGGGAATTTCACAATAAAATAAAGTAACTACAGAAGTGTGAAACTTTTACGAAGGTAACGAGGAAAAAGAGTGTTAAAGGAAAATGTGTAATTAACCTCGATGGTTCTCTTCGTTTTTTTTTTTTTTTTTTTTTTTTCCAAAAAAAGGTAGATGGCGACGAAATTACGATTTTTAAGCGTCGACATTCAATAATTAGCAACAATAAGAAGACTTTTGTGCAAAGCGTTTAATGAAAGTGGCTCTTTTGCAGCAGCGGAATAGCAGTGATTACAGTGTTTAAAAATTAATTAATATCGCGGAGCGTGAAAACACCGAAAGGGACAAAAGCAATTTTAATTGCCGGCGATAAAAAACGTCAACGTCACAAGAAATTCATTAAAATATGTCAATGAATTTATCGAACTTCTCTGTCGTCGAAAAACAGCATTAATAAGTAATTATCAATTTCCAAACGTTTTTGTAATCGGACTGTTCACGTCTCATTCTTCATGCTACGTCAGTTTTATCATAAGAATTTATCGAAAATATACGGAGATCTTAATTATCTATATTAATGGGCATATTAGTATATCAAAAAGATGAAAAATTTTCAATGAGAGAAGCATTTCAATCGAGACACTTCTGTTTCTTAATTAAAAGGTGAATAATGATAGTCAGAAAATTCAAACATTTTTGAATCTAAATTCTAGACAAGAAAAGCAAAAAGGAAAAACAAACAAACAAGGAATTAAAAGTCGGAATCCATCGTCAATCTATTAATAATAATAATGGCTGTTGCAGTGAATGCTGTGATACAATATTATTCTCGACACGAAGCTGAGAAAATTGTTCACAGCCAACCATCTCGCCACGCAGGTTAACATTCACGCGATCGAGATGGGACCCCCGGCAGAAATCCGCGCGATTCTCGAGATCTGGAGGCGGTCCGGTCGAAATTAGCCGGGTCGTTGTACGTCGTAGAATAAAATTACGTCGAAGAATCCGCTGGCCAGTGCCCTTTCCTGGGGGCCCGTTGCCCTCCCCCGTCGACATCATCCTCCTCGTCTTGATGCGATTATAATGAACGCTCGGTTTACCGTGGAGCCTGATAACCGAACCCCCGAAGAAGAAGACGAAGACGAAGGGGGAGAGAAAGGAGAAAAAGACCGGAGCAGAGGAGGAAGGTGAAGAAGACGAGCGCAAGGTGGACGCGAGTACGAGAAGGACGAAGGGGAACAAGAAAAAGCGGAGAGTAAAGAGAGGCGAAAAAGAGGGGGGAAAAAAAACTAAGGAAAGAGAAAAGAAAAAGAAGGGAGGAAGAGGTTAAGAAAAAAAGAAAGCAAAAGAAAAGGAGAGACGAGAAGAAAAAGCAGAGAGAGAGAGAGAGAGAGTTGAGCAATAATATGAGAAGGCGGGGCAGGCCGGAATACGTAATGCGCTAAGAGCGAGGCCGAAGAGCGCGTCTTGAACGGAGCATGAAATTGGCTTTTCGGCCGGGATCGATTTGCGACAAAAAAGTTGTTGTTGCTAGTTGTTGTTGCATCCCGCGATGCGAGAGAGATACAATCGTGCCTGTCGGACTCCACGCTGTTGCTAATTTGAATTCATTTCGTGCCTTGGATCTGTTGGATCGTTGCTCGCCATGCTGCCGCGCGAACAAGACGAACATGCATACAGTGTACACTGTGTCCGATTTTATGGACGCTGATGACGCGCGCGTAGAGACGAAATTGTGCTTTCGAAATTCGAAATGACATTCGGATATCGTTGACATCTTTAATATTTAATTGTTAGTAATTAGAGGATCCTTGTGTATTTATGATTTATTTATTTGGGATTTAAGTGGTACGAAAGAAATGCACGCTCCCGCCCGAAAGTCTTAGCACACTTTTATTTTTATCGTGGATTATCGTGGATATTTTATATTACAATACAATCTATCAAGTCTTTATTCCATTAAGTATGTTTTATATTTATTGTATTTTAATTATATCGTATGTAGTATATTTATTGCAAGTACAATAATTTATATCGTACTGTGCATACAATTTATAATTTATGTTTATTATATTATTTTTATTGCATAAATATAGTACTTGCCCTAAGATTTCTGTGCGAGAGTATATTTAATGGGTGGAAATATAGACAACGTTTAAAGTATTCGATGTAATTAAATCGTGAATCTTTGTGCGATTTGAAATTTTCATGAATGCTGTATTAAAGAAATTTCCGTCTATTACTGGTTACTGTAACAAATATTCTATATTTTTTTTATATTTCACAAGTGTACAAAAATCTGCATTCTAGTTACGAATTTATATAAAAATCTACAGCTTAATCATATAATCGTCTGATTTGAGATTACTTTGATTCTAGATTTGTTGGGTTAACATACCCAGAACAGGTCACAAAGTCTTCGCAAACAGTTGAGAGAAATTGTACTGCTTTCTCGGCTTTCTTTGAAAAAAATAAAACGGTGTCGATGATGCTACTCGCGTTTTATAATTCACACGCTACCGTATTAATATATTACCATCGCATTGAAACGGAAGAATTCGAAATTAAAATACCGCGTAATGTTTCCAAACTATCGTCTTTGTATCTTCCGAAATTATCCCAAGCCTGAAATATCGCGCGTTCCGCTCGGAAAGTAAACGTAAATGCCAATTTTTCCACATTTCGTTCAATTTCCATAATAGCCATTTGTTCGGTAACAGCGCGAAGGACGGCGCCCGAGTGTGTAATTTCTCCGCGGTATTATCGTTTCTTCGTGTGCATTTTGCGTCCGAGACGATGCTTGTTGCTTTCCTTTCCTCGTCTCCTTTCAAATTCGCCACCGTTTCTCGCTGGACACGCCAATCCGTGTCCCCGGTGTAGCTTGCAATTCTTTTGAGTCACGAAATGCGTATGATTGATACCTCGACGCGAAATAACAATAATTATTATTAAGCGGTAGCGCGTCGGTGAAACCGCACGCTCGTTTTCCAGTATCTCGAAATTGGAGGCTCGAATTATCGGTTGTCCGATATGGGCCAAACAGTTAGTAGCGGTAACAAAAAAAAAAGAGAGAGAGAGAAAGAAAAAAGAGATACAAGGGGAGGAAAAAAGAGAAATAAAACATTCTACAAAAAAAAATACGGTCGAAAAAATACCGAAAAATAGCGGCGATATCGCTTCACCGTCACTCGGTTGACCAACTTTTCGTTGGTATTTACTGGTTGTTCTTTTTTCCTCTTTTTCTCTTTTTTTTCTTTTTTTCTTTCATGCTCGCCATTTTTTCGGCGAGCTAGTACATCGAGTACACTCGTAATCCGAGCAACTCGTTGCAGCTTGTTTCGAATACCGTTCCACGTGCGAATGAGAATCGCATAGTGAATTCTCTCCCGTTCCTTCCCCGTCGATATTACCAATCTCTCTCGGCAGAAGTATGTTCGTCTGACCAAAGAATTTTCTGTTTGTTTCAGGTGTGTCGGAAGTGTGCTTTTTGCTTAGTGGCGGTATTCGGTAAGGATCCTCTTCCGTCGAAACGGCGGGGAAATCGGTCGGAAGTGTTCGAATTCGATCGCAGTGCACGATGATGATGAAACCGGTAATGAAATATTTTTTTTTTTTTAAATGTCTCTAGCCGTACGGCGAAGTGGTAGGCGACGAACGCTTTCTTTGAACTTAAAAATTTCGTTCAATCGAAATCGTTCGTTCGATTAAACCGCACGTGTTTAAAATTAATTTAATTGCAGCACGTGCCCAATGCAATATTTCATATGATATTTACATGCAAATAATTGATGTATGACAAAATTCTACGGTCCGATCGACGAGTTTCAAAGGTGTGCCCTCTAACGGTATTACGTGAAGCTCGAAAAGAAAAGGAAAAAAAAAAGAAGAAAATACCTGATATCTAAAATGCGGCGAGCGATCCACGGTTAAAAAGTTTCTCCATAAATTCGTCACTGTCAGAGAAATGATATATACACGCGCTCTGAAGTCTCGTCGAATTATCTCGTTCCACTTATCAGAGACAAACCTCGGCCCTGCTCCCCTTTGAACAAATTACCGAAAAAAAAAAAAAAGAAAAAGAAAAGAAAAACAGGACGCGCAGACAAACCGACTGTTTCCAAGAAGGAAAAAAAAAAAAAAAAAAAAAAANAAGAAGGAAAAAAAAAAAAAAAAAGAAAAGATCTCCACTTATCTCAATTTACGTTGCATCAACAAAAATCATTGCTCCAGCTCGACACACAGGCAATAAAAGTATCTACACTTCCGGTCCAACTACCCCCTAGACACTGTTCCCATCGTCGCACGGGAGGTCCCTAATGACCGACTCGATTTTACTCTTCGAACTTTCAACGTGTAAGCGAAGAACCGCAAACGTGAAAAGCTACTCTTCTCATCGAGATATGTCGGAACGTTTCGCGTGTTCCTTTGTCTTTTTCGTTTCTCAAGTGGTGTTTTATCAGACGATGCCTTTCATTATTACATTTTTATTTGAATTAAGAGAGAGAAAGAGAGCGAGAAAATATCAATGACGTTTCGGTTCAATGGAATTACTGAGGCATTGAAGTTCCACGGCGGCAGATCAATCTCGAAGATCTCAATTATCGCGGAGAGCGAGAGCGAATCGATGCGTTAATTTCTATCAGAGATAACGATCGGAGCGGGGCAAGTGAAGAGTTAACGAGTCAATTACGTCCACGGAAAAATACGAATTTACATAACCCGACCTATGCGGCTCTTCGTAAGGCGCATATTTCTTCTCACGATCCTCCCCCCCCCCCCCCCCGTAAACTTTTCATCTCGAGTAGCCATCGGTGCCACTTACAAGAATATCCTACAAGCTCACTGTTAAAACGAACACATACACAAGAAGAAGAAGAAGAAGAAGAAGACAGTAAAAAACGCAGGGAAGAGAAAAGAAAAAAAGGAAGAGAGAAACGAAAAAAAGGGAAGATGTTTTCGCGCTTCGTGGGGTGGTTGGGTGGGGCTGGTTGCGTCATCGAGAGAAGCGAGGCGCCGAAGAATCCAACGAAGACGATACGGCTCTGCCATCCGCCGGCCAGATAGGGTATAATCATGGCGAGTTTCGTATCTCGAAAGGGGCACACGGTAAGATGGTCCAACATCTGCCGCTGCAGGGAATCTCTGCCCACATGCTGGCCCCGTCGTGCACGTACGTACGCACGCACACGCGCAAAAAGTGACATAGCTACACGCCGGGACGTCATGTAAATTCATTCGAAACACATGGCAGGGACGAGGCGGCGTTCTTCTCGTGCGCGCAAAAGGGTTCCTCCGCGAGGTGGAATCCGAGGAGCGCCGCACGGGGGGGCGCTGCGGGTAAAAAAGGCAGACGATAACTTCGACTTTTAGACAAGGACCTCTCTCTCTCTCTCTCTCTCTCTCTTCTTCTCTTTGGGCTCTTCACCTCTGTCTCTGTTACGCGAGGGACCACCGGTTCAAATGAGTCCACCGGTTGGTCGCCTCTTTTTTATTTCGTCGCCCCGATGATCGAAAACCCATTTCAGTTTAGTGGAGATTCCGAGGGTAGAAGATTTCTTTTTGCCATTTTTCTGATTCACTTTGGAGAATGGTAGTTGTATGGATTTTGTATGAATTGAGAGGGACGGCAGTCCTAGTTGTTGGGGGTAATACTACTGGGCAATAGAGTAGAAAACTATCGTGTATCTTGTAGGAAGCACTCTGAAAATTCAACAGTAGCTCGCGATGCTTGATAATGTATTGCAAAGTATCCAATGTATAATTATAAATAAATATATATTGGCAGTACTTAGAAAGCAAATGCTTCGCGTCGCTGAAATTTCCGACAACTAAACGAGAAGGTCGGTCCAGATAATTTTAATGAAATTAAATTAATCACAGCTAAATTGCATCGCGGCTGGTAAATATTAAACTATCTTTTCCAACGCACACGTATGTACGTACAAACGAACTAGCTTGGCATCAGAATAAAAATTCTGTTTGAAGATACAGTGAAAATCACGACGAGGTTTAAGATCGTTAAACATTTATTGGCCTAATCAGTTGATTTTTTTTTTTAATTCGAGTCTTCGATCTGATCGTTCCTCGTCGCCGAAAGAACGAGGGAAGAAGGACGAAACAGAAAAGAGACCTAATAAAGACCTAAAAATAAAATCACCGGCGTAAAATGGAGGAAAGAAAAGGGGAGGGAGGGGGGGGGGGAGGCAAGTGTAAACCCGCGGCGGGGAATAAAAATACAACTCGGCTCGAAATAACAGGGCGTTCGGGTAACGAGTGTTCCCTCGTCTAACGAGGGTTCCGTAGAAATCGTTAACGGGGTAATTCTCGCGTTCCGCGGCTAATTACACGCCGAAACCATGGAAATATACCGCCGCTCTTGATTCATTATGCTGACACGAACGCGATAATGGATCGCCTTTTGTTTTCGATTCGTCAAGTTCAAAATCGGGAGGGGGGATCTCGATCCGGCTGCCAGATAGACTCGTTGAAACGATAACTGCTGCGGCGGAAAACCGCAGGCGAAAAGAAAAAGAGAGGATCATCATCACGTTAGGTGAAAGCGAGAAGATGAGAAAAAAAGAAAAAGGTACATGAACAGAGAAAGAGAGGTAAAGGGGGAGAAGAGGAAAAAGAAAAAGAAGAGAGAGAGAGAGAGAGAGAGAGACGGAAAAATAGGAGTAAGCTCGCCGCGCTCGGAATTGCAGAACTGCCTTTAATTAAAGCCATCAAGCTAGTTGAACAATTATCATTAATTATGGACGTTGCTTGGTCGCTCACACGAGCCGTCGTCGTCGTCATCGTCGTCGTCGTGGCTGCCCAGAGAGAGAACCGTTTCGCTTCGTTCGCGTGCACCGCGTCAATTTGAAAAGAGGGGGTTTGTAAGGAGGAAAAAAAAAAAAGAAGAAGAGGAAGAGGAGGAGAGATAAAGGATGGAATATACGAGAGGTAAAGAAAAAGAAGGAGAAAGAGAGAGAAACGCACATGGTTCGGCCCCCATGATGTATTTTCATCGACGCGCTGCTTCTTCGTCGTCGCGTCTTTTTTCTCTTCCTCTTTCCTCTCCTTTACCTGTTAGTCTTAGACAACTGATTCAAGAGAGGCCGTTCAATTTGAGATCACCGATCAAGAGGATTATTCACCGTTAATTAAAGGCGCGTTAATTAAAAAATTACAACCCCTGGTTTCATGCTCAGATCGCCTGTTGTCTCGCTTATAAATCGTTGGCCGCGCTTGCTAGCTCGCACTAGCAAGGAAAGACGCCTCGTTCGCAAGGAAGAATAGAACACATCCTTCTTCGATTCTCTCGTCTCGGCTGTTGCGACGCGATAACGCGTAAAACAGGGTCAGGTTACTCGTGATCTCGAGGAAAATTCTGAATGACTCTCCGAAGGTGTTTAAAGATCCTTTGGGATTGAGAAATCCACGCGTGAAACTGAACGCGCGTCGCAGTAAAAACGACGATTTACGTTGTCACAAAATTCTCAATAACTCGGATGTCTCCGATCCACGCATTTTGAGTGTATAGAGTACTGTTGTATTCCGAGTATTTGTCTCGAGATCGTCATTTCACGACATAGAAACAAAGAGTAAGATGTAAATTTTGTTTGTCGTTACGAGATTCTAGTTGGACGAAGCTTCTGTTTTACATCATATTCGTTGAGCTAAACCATGTTGGAATTTTCATTTTTCAAAGACGACTACCTCATTAGCTTCCCACTACGTTAAACCACTAAAGATACGTTTGATCTAATCGACTGAGCAACAATCACAGTCATAAGGAAGTCGAAGCAACACATGTTGGATAAAGTTTTCTTCTTCGATAGTATCTCCATGCCCTAACTCCGCTTTAATAAATAGACTTAGATACTCCATAATGGTCGTGTATAGTCTTTAATGTCTACCCCGAAGCCAGGGTAAACTATCAATTTACTTTTCCCTTAAACGTCACCTGGGGAATGTAAAATGAAACACAACAACGTTTTACCTACTCTCCGACAATCGTTAACTCTGCTTGAGAACACTTTAGCCTCGAAAATAAGTTTTCCCTTTCCTAAACAGAGAAGCCTCTACATTATCGTAATATTATTTCTCCCTTTTAGATTTGATTGTATTAATTGGAGAATCGAAAGGAAAAATGATGCGAGCGACAAAATTGTAGGAGAAGAATCTGTATGTACACTTGTAACATCTAATATACATTTTATGTGTATTATTTGATGTTATAGAGACACTATAGAGACATTCCTAACACTTAGGGATACTTTGTACGTTTTAGAAAATTTTCTAAACACCACAGTAACAGATCCACGTTGTATTATTTATCTCCTCAGAAAAAAAAAAATTGTCGGACTGCGCGACGATAACGTTTCTCTAATAACGACGGATCAAAACTCGAGGTGTACCCTCTTTCCCTACGAACGCACCCATCAAGAAAGGATAACCACGGTTCTCCAAGAAAGAGAAAAAAAAGAAAAGGAAAAAAAGAAAAGAAAAAGATAAGAGGCTCAACGAGACGAAAAACAAGCTGCCCCAACAGAGGGGAAGCCTAAAAAGCAGACTCGGTGGCTGACCGCGGCTAATCTTCTCGCGCCCCATAATTAATTACGCGTTATCTGGAACAGGTTCCGATTACCGGTGTGTGTGCGTCTTAACGGTACAATAGTGAGCGCGTCCTTCCCCCCCTCGATAATGGGCCAGATAGCGTGTCCTTATTAGGAAAAATTTAAGGTTCGGGGCAGCGTGTTTACGAGCGGAGGCACCGCGCGCGCGAACCAACCCAGAATGAAAACCAAGCCATATTTCTCCGTGAAATTTAACGAACCGCTGGCGCAATGGGACACCATTAAAAAATTCCTCGGCGTCATGTGGCATCGTGCGTGCACGCAACGCCGATAAACGCCGCCGGGCAAACGCCCAGCCGACTTGACTCGGGGCAAACGAGCAGCAATGATAATATTACGAGACGTTTCACGCAGGCGTTTCGGGAGGGGGGAATGGAAAACGAAAAGGAAAAATCGATTCGTCGGAAGCGGGCAGCGTAATTCTGATTACGGGATGCACGTATCCAGTGGATGGATGGATCGACAGTTTGAACTATTAGGAAGTTTCGCTCCTGATTTTCTATTTTCGCATTTCCGTCTTCCATTTACCATTGGTGAAAGGAGTTGGAAGTTTGGCGAAGTTTGTGAACTTGTGGTTAGAAGAACAGGGAATTTTCGGGAAATAGCGTTCGAGCGCTTTGAATAATTTTGATTCACGAGGTGGTTACCTTACTTTCTGCGAGACTACTGTGCTACGAAGTTACGAGGGAATGGTTGGAGTTTCTAATATTCATCACGACCAGAATTACATTTTGGAAGAAAAGTTCCACGAACCAGCGTTTCTTTACAAATATTGATTGTCTTGTCCGTTCACACGAATAAATCATATATCGTCACATTGTATTATACAGGATAAACATTAAACAAAAGTACATTGAAAATGATCTTACATAAAATACAATAGTTTCTCTATAGGTCCGTCGTTCCTTCATAAATATTAGCAACCTCTTTCGAAATTACGAGGGGATTAAGATACACACTCGCGTTTCGGGGGCTGAATTTTTCGTCAAATATTCACGAAAATGGCTGTCTCGGCTTTCCCTTGCCCGTGAAACGGCAACAACGGTGAATTTTCATAACGCAGTTTCAATTATTTAAGCGGACGTTTCAATTATTTAAGCTGACAACGAGCGCGCTCGGCCAAGAAAAAAAAAAGAAAAGAAAAAAAAGAAAGAGTTGGGAAACTCGGAAGTGCATTTCGTGCACGTAACGAACTTAAATAGACGGGATCGTGTGCACCGGTTGGCCCGCCACTATTATCAGATCAATAATTGCCAAGAAGGGCCGAACTTGCCGAACTTCGAACCGCGTTTCAAGTTAATGCCTGCCTATCAGACCCGTGTCTGTCACCCGTGAGCTTCTTGGAAGGGAAAAAGGAAAGAGTTGCTTTCGCGTTAGAGGGTTGAAGGAAGGTGGGAAGGGGGAATGCAGTTACCACGTGCACAGCCAGACTCGAGCTTTCAAATTTGACGTTGAAATTCGTGGAACTTCCACGGAGGAGGATTGAAAATAAATATTTAAAGAATCCTGAATCTAAATGTTGAAAGTTCCAGCAAAGTGCATTGAGAAAGTATACAGTTGGAGTGTAAAAGCTTCGAATTAACGAAGTTGCAAAACTAACGTGAGAGTGGTCGATCGTACGTGGGACTGTAAGGGTTGAAAATAAATATTGAAATCCTTCGAGTGAACCCTGCGTTCTAGTTGAGAAATTCGCGAGATCACCTCCTTTCTACGCAACGTACATCTGTTTCAGTACTCTGTAGATTATTCTAATCTTGCACGCGCGTGCTCCGCTGAGACGAGAAAAAGGTAGACGTGCCGCTTGGCAAAATACGACCTGCAAGTCGCCAAGATCAATCACCGAGAGAAAGAATTCGCCGAGAGGCTAAATTACAATCTCCTGTGTCCGAAGCGTCGAAGCTCGGGCAAGAACAAAAAGTACTTACGCGGTGATACATCGATGAAGTATAACACGGTCGAGAGGGGGGAGAGAGAGGAGTGAAGTGAGGAGGAAAAACGACCTACCGCGTTAAAGGGGTTAAAAGAACAGCGGGGCAGCACGTATTTCTACGACCGTGTACCGGCCGGGGGGCAAGCAGCAGAATCGAGCAAAATCGACGACGTTTCGCGCATAATTAAGCAGTTCTTGCGGGCGGGTGTGTTTCAGGGCCGCCGCGGTGACGTCTCTATCCGCCCGAGTGGTACCCAGCGGCTCGCTCATATCGCGGCGTTTACTCGGATTTACATCGCGCCATACATATGTATGGAAGAAACTACGATTTGTATCGTCACGTTGGCCAATTAAGGGGCCGGGGTCGTTAACGAAGAGAATAATTAGAAAGCGTTGGCAGCGCCGACGCGACGTGCTGCACGTCCACCTCGCTCTTTTCGAGCTTCGTTTTTTTTTTTTCTTCTTTTCTTTCTTCTTCTTTAGTTTCTCGGCTTAGCGGGGCATCGCCGCCGAGCCACGTTCCACGCGGAATGAAGAAGGATCGTGGAGGAAAAACGAGCGCAAAGAGAGGAGAGATAGAGGGAAACAAGAACGAGACGAAAAATTCGCGCTCTCGTAGGTGATGCAAAGACGCCGGGGAAAATTAATATGTCTGCCGCGTGTATTTGCATTCGAAATGCCTGCATGGAATGGACGCGCCTGCAGGCGGTCGTGGAATACTCGAGAAACCGGGCAATTAAAAGGGGATAATTGGGTGGATTCCTTTTCGTAGGACCACCCAATGTATTATCTGCGTAGCGCCCATCCCTTTCTTTCTTCGAATTATTGTAAACACAATATAACGTGCATATTACAGAGTCAATTCAATATATAGTTATCCGTGGCTTCGTAGCAATTTTATGCATTGACGAGGTAATGACGAAACTAATAGATAATAATATTTGGTGTAGATAAAAGAATGATAGTTGAAGATCAACGTAATAATTGTCGAAGCTTATCGAAATGTTCTATCGCGTGACACAAACGCCTTATCTTTTTGAGCTGTAAGTCAGATTAGAGAGGATCTCTTAAACTGACAGATAAACTGTTATTACTATGTTTCTCGACAGATAATTTGATATTGAAGTAAATAAAATGTTGCTTTCGTTTATCACTGTTAGAAATCAAGGAAGAGTTAAGGAAAGGTACTGACGAACAATAACGTTTGAAAATTATCAGAAACTTGAAAGAACAATTCTTCATCCACTTGATTAGTAATAAAATATACGAGTCGCAGGGACAAAGTTAAATTACTTTGGTTTACGAGGATAGGAAATTGCTATTTTAAAATTAATTTGCAGGCTCCCGAAGATTTTAATTTTGATTGATACGAGCGCGATGGATTAATTACTTCCTCGAGGATGATTTTGACTAATCGTGGGCCGTCTAGTTTAATTCATCCAACTGTTAAATTTTACGACACCAACTTGTAGCTTTCTAACGGAAACCAGATATTAATTTCTCGCTCGATATTAATTTCCCCGCAATCTCATTTATTGTCTCACATGATGAAGTGAATACGAAGCAGATTTTACGTAAAATATTTCAAGTTTCTCGCGTTACACTCATTATTCAAGGTTGAAGAATATCACGAACAACGAAACTACTGCAGAAAAATTGAACACGACGTCGCATGAATAACGATCAAGATGTCCTCTGGTATTAGGAGTAGATCGTTCGTTGCGGAATAAATCATGCTAAAGAGGGGACGATCACGTTCACGGATCGATCAGCGATCGATTACAATGCAGATCGACGGTTCTTATCTGTGATCAGGAAAAATTGCCTCCCATTAATTCTCACTCTAGAACCTACGATTAGCTACTGCAGAATAAAATCGCGATACAATTGCATTTTTTCGCCGAAGCTACTCTTCTCAAGTACGTAGATACGCACGCGTGCATCGTCGTTTCATTAGCAACACACGGACGATGATAAGAACAAATAACAGACTAATGATCGAACGTGTTATTTATTATTTCTTCGCGAAGTCAATCATCACATAAAATTTAAATATTGTTAAATAACTATATCAAAGTTGAATACACAAATTGTTAAAGTGCTGACTTTGAAATCAATTTGAACGAGAGATTCTCAATCTTACGTTCAGATAGATGAAACATCGTACTGAGAAATTAAATTAAGTATCAAATTAAGCATTAAAGTTTCTATAATATTTCACACTTCGTTTCTTTTTTTTTTTTAACGAAGATTAATCACTTGAAAAATAATTGTACATTTGATATTTTATTGTGTTCTGTGAATTTCCGATTCGACGAACTAATTCTAAAAGGGTCTTGTAATTTTCCAACTAAATTGGGACGCTAAGGTTCCAAAACACGCGAGCGTCCACGTACTTTTGAGCTAGTGTACGCACACAGTGGATCTCTCCGCATCAAATAGTAAAATACCATCGATCAGATTCCCGACTGTTGCTCGACCGGACGCGACTTTACAGAAAAAAAGCCCGTATGCGCGGCGAATTAATCGTCTCGATGGTCGATTCGCGGGCCGGGGATCGGATTTGTTGTTTTCACCAGTGGTGCAGATTTTTTTTTCCCCTTCCCCCCTGCCGGAGACACGTTCGCGAATTAATGGTGATGGTGGAGTCGAGTGTTAGAGCGGCGGGGAGGGAATCAAGCGAGGGGAAAAAATTTGATAAACTGCGCCTCTGTGGTGGTTTTATTTTTCTTTTTTCTTTCGGCCCTTTGCCTCTCTCTCTCTCTTTCTCTCTCTCTCTCTCTCTTTTTCTCTCTGTAAACCGGCCAGTTGATATTTGCCACGAAAATCGTTTCGCTTGTCGACAAACAGTACGGCCACTGCGCGTTGAATCGCGCGAAAATATATTCCGCCTGGTCGATCGGTGTTTCCCGAAATCGTGAGCCGATAAAGAGCAGCAGTAGCAGCAGCAGTGCGAACGAAAACGACCAGCAGAGAGAACCAAAAAAAAAAAAAAAGAAAAACAAAAAAAAAACGGAAAAAAGAAAAATATGCGAACACCGACACGATTTTTCGGAGGCTGTAAAAAACACGTGTTTGCACGGGGAGAGCCGCGGTTGGGCCCCGATCAGATGGCTACAGGGCTGATTTGCATGCGACCTTTGCCTCCAGGTGTTCCAGAATTTGCATACGAAAGGGTGGCGCTCACAGATTTCTCCCCCTCTTGGCCCCCTTTTGCCCCCTCCCCCTCTCCCCCTCGTCCTTTCTTTCTCGGTCTCTCTTCTCTGTTTCTCTTCTCTTCTCTCGTTCCGTTACCGCTCGCGCTGCACCTCTATCTTCCGCTTTCGTTCTCTCTCGCTCGTTCCCTCGTTCCCTCTACGGGGCTGCGTGTCCAACCCCCGGTGTACGCGTATTTTATGGGTTACTGGCTCAGCGTGTCGCGTCGTTAACTCGCCGTTAAATTTTCGTTAACGTCGCTCTTTGACCGGCGTGCGTTTGGCTGGCTGAATCGAAATTACGATCGACAGGAACTGATAGATCGATCGTTCGCCCGACCTTTCCACTTCGATGCGTAGAAAGAGAGTTCAACGTGTTACAATTATTTGTATTTACGGGTGTTAATTATGCCAGCGTTTAGTTGTCTACGTGACGATTTAAAATCGCTGCATTTAACTGTTGGAAGTCGCTCGATCTTCAAAAGATGTTCAAACTCGACGATATTCAGTGGCGTCAAGAAGAGGGTGACACCTCTACCTTTCATCGATTATCGAACGGGCTGGTAGAACTTCCCGAGCTGGAACTCCGCTCTATGATATTTCTCGTATCACGACTCCGCATGCTTCGGAAGCTTCGGTTACCCGCGGCAAGGGAAAACCTCGAGAGCCTCGGTAAATTTACGCTCGGCAAATTTTATCCATCAAACAAACTACTTTGCTTTAGAGTAAATAACTTCTCCTCGTCGATGGTCGTTCGTTTCGAATCGAGTCTCAAGAATTCCCCGGTTGCATAACGCGAAAAGGAAAACAAAGCAATTAAACCGTGAGATATTGTACACCGGCGGCGAACGGAAATGTATCGTTGACTGTATCTCACCGTCTGAAAGTCCAATCCACCTGATCGTGAACGATCGAATCGCGATCGCGGAATCGGAATCGGAATCGGAATAAAGTCTGTCCCCGCTGAGCTTGGGGCTATCGAGCCGTGGAAACACACTGTGCCGCGGTGTGCGACACAGACGAATTCCGAGAATAGCTGGCCGCGACGGAACGACAATTGAGCCGAACGAGAGCCCATTATGAATTCAATCACGCGCACGCCGGGCCAGAAACGAGCAAACTGAAAAGAGTCCCGTGCAATTACTTCTGATTACGGATCGGTATCGCGCCGCCGGGCTCGCGATCGAGGCCGCGGCGAATATTCGCTCGCGTGGCACGTAACGAGCATTTTCACGCGAGCCGTTGATTTATTTATTTGTCGCGGGACGCGAGAGCGTGGATTTTCTGTTTATCGGTCGAGATTATCCATCTGACGTGACGACGGGAACGGTTTCCAGCTAATCGCGTTAATGTCTCGTGGACGAGCCGAGTGTTACCCGGAAGGCAAACATTTAGCGATAAAGAAAAAAGTGACATTGGTGGATTTTTATTCGGAGTTGAAGTCTAGCGGAGGCCGTGACGTTTTTGAGAACAAAAAAAGCAGGGTTTTTATTTGCAATGAGAAACGATCACCAGCGAGACGTATAATAAAGGAACGGTAGCAGTTTTACGTTGTAAAGAATCATTGAAAATGAAAAGATTCCTCGGGACGACGTTCAGTTTCTTTTCAATTTCTTGCGAATAATTATAATTTGTAACATTGGGAACGAATCATTTCTCGTCGAACAATATTAATAAAAGGAATTAAGTGTACGAAATTTAATTTAATTAAAGTGATAAATTAAATTAAAGATAAAGTTCTCTTAAGTTTTTCGTAAACTTCTCTCGTAGGTTTTTGCAGATAAAACTACCACTTCGAGGGAACTCGAGCAATTTGACGTGACAGTCAGAGATGACTTTGATTTACCTTGTTCATCACCTGCTTGTTTCTTCATCGGAACGTCCGATTCTCGGAATATCGGATTGCGATCTTTTCCGTCGCTCGTCTCGAGTCCGATTGCACACTGCCAGAAATAATGACAGCCTTGTCACAAGTAGGCTGGTTTTTCTCAACATCGTCGTTTTCTTCAGGATACACAATGAGACAGGTCGCGCCGTTCTTCGAAATGTGCGTTAATCGCGTGCAATCTCGCTCCGATTTCTTGCCCGTACTTTCTAATTTGCCTTTTTTTCTTCAATCTGCGACTTTGTTGCTCAATGCATCGAAAAATTACACGGCGACGTGTAACGTGTACGCTCGCGCTTCTCGTAAGTTTGTTTGTTTGTTTTCCCCCCAGTACGAAATTAACGACGTAAGTGCATGAAATACTCGTGCAGATACACAAATGAACTTTTAATTACAATTAATGGACATTAATGGACTGTTTCAAAGGTACAATAATGAGTAATAACAGGTCCTCAGGATGAATCACGATTTACAAGTTTGTCAGAAATGCAGATGTTAATATGCGTAGTAGTCAAGTCTGATCCAATACTGATTTCGACTACTGTCGCGCTAGTTCCGTGAAACTTGAACTTGGCGTAACACGACGTCTGATCGTGAAACGGACTATCTACTGATTCGGCGAGAATATTCAGAAATACATACAGTTTCTTTATTATAGAATGTTATCGCATGTTTCCTTATCAAGCTCGATTCACTGGGTCAAAGATTTCCACGCGTCACTTTGTCATTTTGTCAGTAAAAAAAAAAAAAAGAATATTTTCTTTCGCATGAAACGCTATCACTTCAAAACAGCAGCTGCAGAACTGCGCAGCTTGCAATTCCACTATCTCCTCCCTCCCTCCCTCTGTGTATCAATCAAATTTTCATAATTGGCGCATGAATATTTATGTATTCATCGAAAACAATTCGAAAGATGTACAGAATAACAAGCGAGATACTTGTCAGAATATTTCAAAGATCTCTATCTCTCTGTTCATAAAAATTCAACTGGCACAAACATTTCTGCAACCTTATGGATCACAATGAACACGATCGATCGCAAACATTAAATCGCCGAACAGGAACTCGAAACCGGTTAAATCTTTCTCTCTCTCTCTCTCTCTCTTTGTTTGTCCACTTATCGGGAACTTGGCAGAAAAATTCTTCAGCCAATCAAACAAACCGGCAGAGAACGATATCCACGGCGTCTTGTGATTTTTCTTCTTTCAACTCACCCCCACACTTCTCTCCCCCCGTCCCTTCCGTTCTAATCACTCAATCTGCCCCGGAACCTCCCCGGTGTCATTGCGCCTACGCGCGTGTACGCGCGCGTACGACCGCGTGCGTGCACACATACGCGTGTGCATGTGTGTGCGTGCGTGTTCCGCGATGATGAAGGAGAGGGCCGGCCGGCAGCCATCTTGGCTGACGTCAGCTCATGCCGAGCACGCAACCGCGAAACGCCGACTTCCTCGTTGCGATAGCGCCTTACTTTTTTATTATTCCCTCTCGTTCCCTCTTCCCGACTCTCTCTGTCCCGCCAATTCTTTTTCGTCCCCCACCGTCTCAACACGCTACGTACGTACGTTCCTGCGCGTCGCGTATGCAGGCACATATGCACGTACATGCATACGCGTTTAGGCTGCGAAACGAAGCGAGACACCCCTCCCGCGATATCTAAAATGGCGGAATTTAATGGACAAACGCTCGGCCGCTATTCGCCGGTCGCTATGAAAATTAAGGTAGGCGGCGGCTACGATCCTTATCGCGGCTCGTTCGGTTTCCCCGTGGCGGAAACCGGTGAGAAAATCGCGCGCCACCGGAGGACCTCGTCATCCGCTGGCACCTGGCACGACGAAGAAAAACTCCGCCACTCCGTCGTGTTTTCCCGAAGTCCTCCCGAAGTTGGTGAAACTCTGTTGTCAGCTTTCAGATTTCTGGCTTCTTAGTTTTGAGTTTTGTTTCCCAGTGTGGTTGGGTTGCCACGATTTGGGTTAAATTTTGGTTGGATGCTGAGGAGCTGAATTCTTGAAAGTCTTCGTGGATTTTTTTTTCTCTCTCGTATCATTACGATTACAGGTGATTACTTTGACAATGTCCTGTTGAATTTCTGCGATGCAAACGTTTTACGGAATAAATAGACCGATCATTTTTATCGCGTGAAAAACGTAGAGTGTAAATTAAAATAAAGTTGAAATCTACAATCACGTAACTCTTCCGAGCGATCGGGGGTTAAATTAAAAATTAAATTGACGCGAGAGTTGATTGATAATTTGGTCAATGTATTGTATATCATGCGCGATGTATCAGTCGTTAAAATTACTAGTTTTTATCGTTTATTTTAAGCGTGCTGCGTGTCTGACTAGAAAGGGCTGGAACCACTTCTATTCGTATCTACTTATTACTCCACGCCGAGCCCCACGTCACTTTATGTATTATCAATTCAATTCAGTCTTAGTTTTGAGAGACTTTTCGAATATCATGTTTCGATATCGTTTATTAATATCTTTACTTGCGCAAAGAGGACTCAACTCGATTCTATAGATACTGAATGATGGAATTTCCGATTATATAAGGATCACACGTTTGTACAGTGACATACTCACAGCTGAGAATATCCATTACGTTAGAAGATATTGCAACTCGTTGTTGCGTTAATGTCTTCTTTTTCTTTTTATTTTTCTTCTGCTTTAATCCGGAATAAGGAAGATCGCCGACAAAATATTTTCGTAACATCAAAGAACCTCTCCGAGAAGTATTCTGTCTTGACCGTTCGAAGATTGTTGCAAGCCAGATATTTATAAGTCGTGTTTGTTGGTCGTACCAACCAGAGATGGACCAGGTACGAACACACTGTGTGGAATCTGGAAGTTATCGACTTGCACGCTGTTCGAAGATGAAGGCACGAAGTTCTTTCGGCAAACCGTGCCTTGCATACAATGGATACTTTTTGTTTAAATTTTACTCGTAGCTGATTCAGAGAATATTTTATGATACGCTTGAAATCCTCTCCTTGCAGTTTCGTTGCAACGTTTTAAATTTTCGGACAGTTGTTGTGTTTAAACTGATCCTTTGTTCTTTTGTTTCATCTTTCACTGTGTTAAAATTTTTAACGTACATCATGGAAACATGCAGTACTCCGGCTTTCCAATACCAATTCCCAAGTATACCAACTCCAAATCACGTATCATCGCAGATTCTCTCGAATGAAAAAAAGGTCCAATAAAGTTAAAATCAACGCACAGATCAAACTATTCAAAACGAATGTTCAGAATAATAAAGAATGCTACGTACGAATGATACCTAATATCGACAGAATTACAGCATCTTCGATACGGTATAAAATTGAAAAGACGATTGATAGATTCAATGGCGCATCGATCTTTCGATTCGCACCGCAGAAGAACCAGTTTTAACGTGGCGAAGAGGGTAAAAAAGGTGGAAGCAGTGAGATAAGAAAGAGAAGAAAAGATGGAATCACGCGACGAGCGTTGATGCTGGTCCTGATAAAAATGAAATCTCTTTTCCTTCTTTTTGCGAGGACAGTACGATTTATTACAGCTCGTCATCGATCGAAAAACCTGCTCCGGCAAAAAGGCAGATGAAAAACGAGATCTGTAGCTGATCATGCCTCGCTAATCCGGAGCCAGCTTGCTTGTTTCGTTTTCTTCTTTCGGAACGATCACCCCGGCCAGTGGTTGGATAACGTGCGAAATGGAACGAGTAAACTGTTGCTGCACGTTGCTGCACGTTGCCCAGATGAATATTAATTTTTTACTCGGTCGCTGGTCTCGATTCAGCAGTCACGATTGCAACGAAATGACGCTGAAACAGCAGAAATCTTAAACACTTGTCGCGTTTAAACATCTGTATCAGTTTCAAGAACTTGCAACTCTGTGAACAGTCTGATTATCCATCGACTAGGACTACTAATGTCTAGATCTTCAGGTTTTCACTTTTTTCTTAATTTTGACTTGGCCATTTATAGTAAGAAATTTGACTGGAAGGATAAATTTAAAAGCTTATTTCAGATTTCGTAGAAATCATTTCTTAATTCTTGTTTAAACTTGATTTCCTAAATCAATGTCGTTTAAATTTGATTCTCTTCAGTATTTCTTAATTCTCATTTAAATTCCTATTGAAATTTGACTTCTCAATGTTCATAATGAAATATGTTAATAACGAATAGTAATAACGAAGAGACGTTTGTTAATTTGTATTTGGATTCCGTTTCATAAAACCTTTGCCAGGTTCTCATTTCCATTTAATATATAACCATATTGTCCCCAAATTTCGAATCGATCGAAACTTATGAAATGGAATACTGTTTGTCGAAACTTACAAAACTTCAAGAAGGGAAGCAAACGACTTGTACGTTGTGCGCGAGTTACTATTATCGTTCTGTCATGCCCTATCGCATGGATTACGGGTGCTGACTGTTACTTGTCTACTTTATTGCCTACTGTGCTGCAGTGCCAGCACCATAATATGCTAATAGAGGGATGCTAGCCTCCCCCTGTATCCTGTTTACGAGAACTCACCCCATGCGCCCCCCTAGCGTTCGTGAAAATGTTACGAAGATGTTAGCAAGTCTCGTATAAGAAGCGGTTAGTACGCTCGTGTATCGACGAGAAATATCCATTACGGAGGATAAAGTCGAAGATGTATGAATCGCTTTCGGAAAATGATTTATAATATTTTGCGTCACTGCAATTTCGTCACTGCAGGTTTCACTGTTGCCTTCTCGTTATTTTACAGGAACACAACGTTTTTTTCTTTGGTAGTTTCTTTAAACAGAATTTTCTCTTTCTCCGTAAAGTCCCGTAAATAGAAATTTTTCTTCCCTTCTTCTCCCCAAAAATAAAAGTCTCTTCTCTACAAATCTTGCTACTTTCCACTCTCGATCGACAGTCTTTTCTTTTCAAACAAAAATTCTTCAAGATTTAATTAAGCCAAGCATCTACTCTCGCCTTCGGTCTACAACAGAAATAAGTCTCACTAGCCAGAACTAGAAATAATTGCGCGCTCAAAATAAAAAAGAGGCAACTCTGAAAATACTCTTTGAACTCTATCAAAATCGAGACGCGATCGCATTCGAGCGCACACTAGTAGACAAATCTTCTCGGCGAGCGCGTTGAAAAAATGCTCGGTGCCATCTTCTCGTAGGAAACGGAACGAGTCCCGAAAAAAAAAAACCCCGCGAATGGAAAAAAAAAAAAAAGAAACGAGCGGAACGCGGGACAAAATGCGGAGAATGGAAAACAGGGGAAGGGAGAAAATCAAAAGCGTCTCGCGTTGTTTGCACGCGTGCAGGTTAAACGAGGATCGGTCTCGCGCGCGCACACGATCATCCAAGCTGGACGATTGACCGAAGCGTTGTCGAGGGGTGGTTTGGGGCTTGGTTACGGGCGTGGTGCACACGATAAAAATGGCGCTACGCCGGGGCGAGGGTGGCCTCTTTTATTCTCGCATAAATGCCGCGTGTGTGATGCACCCCCAACAGACCGCCCCGGTTTACTCTGCTGAAAAACACCGTGTCACCCCTCTCTCCCCTTTCTTTTCTCTCTTACGGTCCGCTCTGTCTCTCCCTCCACACTCTCCAGCCATCGGAGAACCCCCTCGGTTCTTCTCTTGGTTCTACGGTATCGCGGTTCAACTCTAGCCCCTCGTACGCGCCTCGTGCCACCCTTCCTCGTGATTGGGAGGCACGAGTTTCCCGCTTAACCCTCGAACAGCTTATTATGCGACAGACTCGGGATAGATGGATGGCACGAGAATGGTTTCGGGATTGTCAGACGGCACGTCGACGACAGATCGAAAGATTTTCGAGGGTCTCGGAAGGTTTCTTTGCGACGACGACGGGGAGGAGGGCTCGCTTTGTTGCACGAGTGTGGATCAACTTTTCATTATGATTTCTTTGTTGTTTTGGATTTTCCCCGTTTGACAAAACGAAAGTTTCGACAGTTCGACTGATTCGAGGAGAATTTTTTGAATAATTTGAGCAATGGGCGATTATTTTACACTCGGAGATATACAAAGAAGGAGAAAAGGGCTAGTTTGTCGTGTTCCTATTCGAAAGTTTAGCGGGAACCCTTACTTTGATTTCAGCTACCCTTTCGCCCTCGAGACGAGGGATCGTCTGTCTCAGTTGTCGCAGGAGGTGCTCGAAGATTGACAGACATCGCGTACAACTACGTAGGTTAACTACGACGTCTTTTAACGTGAACGAGTAAATGACAGTGTGGCGCGATCAGTTTACAATATTCAGACAGACGTTTGTACGCCTGTGAATGAATAAAAGATGGACAAAGGAGACTCAGAGTGAGATCTGTGTCGTTAATTGATTGATAATTATTCCGCACTATGTACCAAGCTATCTTTGAAATTTCACTAACACTATAACGAGACACGACTGTTTGTGACTATACTGGCAAAATTTGAAACGAATCAGAAAGTGCACGTAGAAATTACGAAATTTGACACAAGTATTACAGAGATTAACGCAAGTATTTAAAGTATTTAAAATCAATTTAAATATTACTGTGTCAATTCCATAATTAAGATTTGGCAGTCCTGTTCCAAATTGAATTTGAGTAACAAAACGACACACTCGCGAAAATTGTCTGTCAGTGTTCGTATATTCCCGTGAGCCTATATGTGCTTATATATAAAGGGCAGATGTAGTGCAACCGTTTCATCGAAGTGGAATTGCATCGCTTGAGGTATCGATCGAAAACGAATGGCGAGCGATTCCGTTGCAGAAACGCCGGACGTGGTACCCGACGTAGCTTAATCTCGCGTTTCAAAGACCGCTCTTGACGCTGTCATAACAATAAGCCGAATAGAAGATGCGTAGGAAGGTGCAATCAATAATTAAATAAACGACGAAGGTCGCCTCGAAGCCCGACGATTGATCGCGTGATGGGTCTAATGGGCGAACGTTATGGGGTTTCGACGTTCGTCGAGCGTGCCAAAGGGACCGGAAATTTTCTTCCTCGCCTCTGACGAAACTGCGAGCCGTTTCTTTCCTCCGACACGTTTGTGCTTTCGTAGAAATTTCTTTGTCGATATATATATATTGTCTTTTGAAAGTTTTTGGTATTCTGTTTTGTTGAAAATTTTAGACACAAAAAGAAAAAATTTGACAGAAGTTGAAAAAACATTAGAGCTAACGTTAAATCTACGGTCGAGCAATACTATTATTACGGAGTGTGTTAGACGAGAGCAAAACAGAGCCTCAGATTCATAAAATTAGACGACATCATCGAATGAAGATTATTATCAATTGCTTTCGTATAATTTTATTTTTCATCAAGTACTCTCTAATCGTGTCATTTAGAAATTTTACCGCGTTCAAAACACTTTGAAAGAACCTGAATAAGTTTTTTTTTCGAAACTGTTCTAAATAATTCCAATAATACAACAATTATCGCAAGTTTAACCAATAACAGGAAAAATAACACATTCATATTGATCGCGAAATCAATATTCCGAATATCCGGGGCGGAGAAAAAGAAAAAAATGGGAACGAACAATATTTCATTATCCCCGGGAAAGAATCGCTAAACACTGTCATTCGCAACTCGCACCCTCTGGACGAATTACAATTCCACTCATTGCACCGGGAACGCGCCATTCATCGACGCGAGACAGCTCGCGCTCGTGCGGTCAGGATCGGGGGGGGGGGGGG
>NW_025110094.1:105445-123971 GCF_011392965.1 Frieseomelitta varia
AAAAAACGAGCGTCGAGATGAAAAAAAAAAAAGAAAGAAAAAAAAAAGGAAAAAAAAATCAGGGTTAGGCAGTGGTGGGTGTATAACGCGTCCCTAACAATTCCATTTCCGGATGCGATAAACCGTACGATGGCGGCCGCGTAGTAAACCGATCGAACCGGACGTTACAGCGCGACGATCTCGCCCCAAAATTCGAATCGTTTCACGCGACCGTGGCTGACGCATTCGCGCGAACGCACGCGTGTTGCCTCGCCTCGAAAACCATTCCCCAATTGCTATCGTGTTCGTCCTGTCGATTATCTGTTGCGCTGCATCCCTTTCTTTTTTTTTTTTTTTTTTTTGTCGGCAATTTGATCTCGATAAGCGATGTTGATAAAAACACGTAGTAATTAGAAACCGCGGGGTTTTTATGTTTTTGTGTATTTCGGCGTTTTCACGAACGCAAGAGTGAAGAAATGGAAATCCAGTTTCGTCTGGTAGATCTTGAATTGATATATAATTTATATATAATGTATTGGAATTGTTTTCTTTTTCTTTCTCTAAATATTCCATTTACGATTGGAGGAATCGAAAGAAGAAAGAATCCTCTTTCTTTGAAAACGAAGGAACGAAACAGAAAGAAATTTGACAAATTTTGTAACTACCAATTCTCCAACTTCTTTCACCTGACGTCGACATTCATGTCGAAAGTTCATTACAATTTGTAATATAAAAATATTTACTAATGCATTAAATGTTGATGGAATTAATCGATAATTAATGATATAATAACAAAAAAAAATTGAACTAAACTGAAAATTACAAAACGATGTTCTGTACGAGAATCTTTCATAGGAAAAGTTACAACCATACCTACTTCGTTTCAAAAAACCGACAGATTATTTCACTTATCGCGCCAACTTCTATCTTTCTTCCACCGATACATATCCTCAACTTTTGCACATAGCGTCACGCTGGAAGAGAATAATATTTACTTTCTAAATTATTCACACGTTAATGACTACCGGCCTCGCAATAGTTGTCCATTCACTAGTAGTTTCTACTTAAATATTCATCGTACAAATGCATATATGTATTATGTCGAAGGAACACGCGTCGCAATACGCGTCCCTGTCTCCGGAGAGACAGAGATACAGAGGAACATACACAGAGAGAGAGAGAGAGAGAGAGAGAGAGAGAGAGAGAGAGAGAGAAAGAGGTAGACGATGTGTCGCAACGCAGGGGAGCAACGGGTTGAATTGGCAGAGTATGGGTGGGATGACGATGCAATTGCACCAGCCACACTGTCACGTAGCCACGTTTACGTGGATACCGGTAGACACGTATAATGGCAGTGCGCGCATCGTCGATAGTTATTGCTTTGTTATTGGGCCGCCTGACGCGCAGCCGGCCGGCACCGAATGTTGGATTTCCCTTTATTGGAAATTTCCCGCGCCCCACTTCTGCGATTCCCCGATTTCCCGTCCGCAGATATAACGGGCGAGCCGTCACGCGTGCGATTTCACCATTCCGCCCTCGTCCTTTCTCTCTCTCTCTCTCTCTCTTTCTCTCTTTTCTTCCTCTTCCGTGTCCAATCGCGTCGAGTCAAGTGCCTCAGTCCTTTCGATCTCGTTCGATAAGTGCCGCAGAGGCGTGTAGGCTGAGGACAGTTTCCGCCGTGTGGAGGTGCGAAACCGAATGAAGTTAAATTGGATGTTTTGGAAAGTTGGTTCAGTCACGCGTGATAGGTGGACTTTTACAGTAATTCAGTAGTAGACTCTGGTGTTTTCAGTTAATTCCTCGGCGAAGCATCTCGACTTTGCAATTCGGTAGAAATTTTTGGGGAAATCTATCTTGAGATATGTGGATAGACGTGATAAAAATATCTTTGTGAATGATTCTCCCTAATATCGCAAATCATTGCTCAGTTGTATAAAATTGCAATTTCACAAATTGGTAATTGTAATTAACCAGTAATGTTCCAGTAATTTCAAACAGTGAAACAAATCCTCACGGATCAGAAAAATCATATCGTACACCAATAAATCAAACGTGCGACAATCGTTGACTCGTTCTACTTAATATTCCCTCGATAGTCCTCTGGGCAATTAATAAAGTCCGTCATCGTTTGAAACGATGAATAATTTAAATAAACTTGGACTCAAACTATGGTCTCAAATAAACTTTCCAATTTTCTAATCTATGTAGCCTCAAACGATCGAGCGTTGATTTCCTCCATTTTGCGAAAATCTTTCGACAGATCCAATCACCGATGCAACCGAGGAAGAGGGTGGGGTTGCACGTGGCTTAATTGATTTGATTTCGAGGGGTTTTCATCCCACTTTCGCTACGTACGACCCTGCATCTCCGTGTTAACGTGCCCTTTCCCCCTCTCTTCGCGATGTTTCCCCCATGGTTTTCGAAAAGGTCGATCGGGGTTCGAACGTCGACGTACTACGAGCGGGGTCGTACGGCTTGAATGATACGGCCTCCATCTTGTTATTTTTCTAGAAGTTGCGTTGGACGTCACTGTAGGAGACGCTGTCATTCGATAATGATAATCGCGTTGCGATTCAGAGGCATTTAAATATTTTAAACAGGTATAAATACGTTCCATTATGTGGTCTCTACTGTATAATCTCCTGTCGACGATAATTAGAAAAAGCAACACCGAGGCGATTGTTATTCGTTAGCAGAATTTTTTTTATGGAGATTTCGATTTTTACAAACACGACTGAGTAAAGATTTGTTTCATCTTCTAATAAATAACGCTGTAACGACGAGCGTATTTTAGATGTATTTCACATATTTCTGCATTCTACGCATTTACGTAAATGTTTTGTGCATTGAAATTCTTCACACCAGAGAAATCCACGATTTTTTCATTGAAAATATTTTCGATATTCTTTCGATATTCTTTACCTGTACGAAACAATTTTACTGACCTTTCGTGATACATAAGCTACTATACTTTGTAAAAATTTCAATAATTCCAAAATTATGAATAAAAATAATCCTTGATCGTGAAATATTGCACGTCGTTCTAAAAAAAAAAAAAAGAAGAAGAAAAAAAAAGAAAAAGCGAACGAAACAATTAGGAAGAGCTGTCGTTAAGACACGCAGTCTTCTTTTCTATTTCGATCGTAGCTCGTTGGCGGTAATCCTTCGGAAGGGTGAGTCACGATGGCCGGAAGTGGCTGAGGATGATTCACGAAACCGACGTCGGCTTGCAAAACCAGCGCGAAAGCGATTTTCCTTCCGACGGGCTTGCCAGAATGATATCTGGCGAGAATATTCCGTGACATCATCGCGTTCGCGCCTTTCGATTCGCGACGACGCGTTTCGCCGAATGGAAACCGCGACAAGGCGTTCGCAACGGCCGCGAAATTTTGCCAGTAAGAGCTTGGTTGCGCAACCTTGGCCGCGCGAAACTTGCGCAACGAGACTCGCGAAATGAGACATCGAACGTCCGACTGCGGTTCACGGCTGCATTCTTCGCGATTCGTTGCAACAGAGGAGCTTCCGTAACAGATACCGACTTTCTGATGCAAGCGGTTTCTATTTATAAATCGTTTTCGAGTTTCGTTTCAAACGTTGCTCGTCGCGAAAATTCGCGGCTAGATGAGAAGTTGTTTCTTCTATACGAAATTACGAATTTCCTTGTGAACTGATATTTTGTTGTTAACATACGTATGAAATTATTGCGAAATTTAGAAAAGGGGAACGTCTTTTCTTTTATGCGATTAATAATAATTATTTATACAAGTAGGTATACTTTCAGGCAGTCAACAGTTTATGGATTGGTTTCATTACGAACAACGATTTTGAGATATCGATACGAGGGCTTGAGAGTACACGCATTAAACGTTACTTTTATTATTATTCTGCATTATTGAACTACTTGCATCTCATTTTTATACATCGCGATACGATTATCATCCCACCAGATGATTGACATGCTCTCGTAAAATCTTGAGAAACGGAACAGTAATAGTTCCAATGTGTACCACTGCCAAATACAACGTCAACCATCCTAAAATTCTTTTCCAACATCTCACGATCTTCTCCAAATCCTGAAAACTCTTTATACAGAACCAACAAAAAAAAAAAAAAAAAAGAAAAAAGAAAAAAGAAAATAACCTTGCCTAAGAGCATCGTACCAATCCATCCGCCAAAAGGAAGACACGAAGAACACAGGTTCCCCGGTTGCAGCAAGAGTTCACGGAGTAATTTTCAATATCCACCTTATTAGCCCGGAATAATATCTCGTCCCAGGAGCTTCGTCTCTCCCCAGGATTACACGGTGCTCGCTCGTTTCCATCGGCGAGCGTGGCTGCTCTCTAATACCGGCTGCCACTCGAAACGAAATCTTATCCATATTTTGTGACTGGAAACACGGGAGGGGGGAGGGAGGAAAGGGGCGAAGCGGAAACGCGAGGAATCCGCGCATCGGAGGGAAGGCCAGACTTCTTCGTCCCCTTCGACACCGAGATTTTCCACCGAGTTTTACGACCACGTAGGCGTTTTTACGCGCGCTTCCTCGATCTCGTTCCCCGAATCGAGTATTAAAGCTCTGTTTTACGCGGGTCGACGTAACTCCCGTTTCTCCTCTCATTCTATACTCGACGATCCTCGGGGAGGAAGAACCAGAGTCCATCGAACCATCCTCGGCCGCGGGCCCGAGTTTCTCTCTCGACGAGTTTGATTGCTGCGAAGCGTCGGCGGATGTCAGCGTTTGCTTCGTACGAGATGAACGAGCCCCGCTTGAAAAGCGATTCGAACAAGGGGCGTTTCGTACGATTCACTCTCTTCCCCGCTCTTTCTATCTCGCTCCTCGGTTTTGCGCGTTCCTCTTCTTTTCGGACCTTCGAAAGAGAGAGAGAGGGAGACTCGAGGGGGTCGTTCCGTTCGTTTTGATAGGGCACTCGCTACTCGAGTGGCCTCCGTAATAAATTGGGAATCATTTTTTCTTTTTTTCAAAGGTGATTGGTAGTCGTCGCGAGAGGAACGAATTTCGGAAAAAATTCCAGTTTTTCGTAGACTGTCCCTTGATTTTCACCGTTGGTTACAAATAGAGTGATAGAAAATTGAAGGACGTTTGCGCTCAGAGAAGAATCATCGTGATTATGTTAGAGAAAGAAATATCAGGCTCGCTTGTTCCTGTGATATTCGTCCCGTATGTGTCTTGCGTTTCTAATATTTTATGTAACGATACATTTCATGATAATATTTCGCGACATTTTAAATCTTCGTAACGAAACGCTATGCGTAGTAGAATAATTTACAGAACAAGATTGAAATATTATTTTAATCCACATTACCGATAGTCACACGGATCATCATGAACCTCAATCAGCATCTCCAAACTTAACGTTTGCGAGAGCTGCCGGGAAGAACATGGATTCGAATCTAAACAATCGAGGATGAAACTTCAGAATGATACTTGGCGTCTTAGGGAGATGGTCGGAAGATTTTCGAGCTACTCGATTTCTCGGACTGGTTCGTCTCATTTGGCGATTGCCCCCGTCTCCCTCTCATATATATATATATATATTTCCTCATCGGCGAGGAGGAAGGATTCAGAGCCGCGAGGAGAGGCTCGTAACACGGAGCAATTTTCGTGGGGCCCGAGCACCTTGCTATTCACCTTGAAACCGGTCCAGGGGCTCGATATGTTGCTCTCCGTACAGAGGCCCGGGTCCACGGGCCCGATCGAATCGAATCTTCGTGTCCGATCTCTCGTTCACCCGCAAACGAGTTCCACCTCGTGCGCGGATGCGAGAATGATTCGCGAGTACCCGTGTTTACTTGCCGAGTCATCTTCTAAATTGCAGCGTGTTACGAGGCCGTGTGTCGATCGTGGATCGATATTGCGATAAAAAGAAAGAGGGGCGGCGGCGGGGGGGAGGGGGAAGAGAGAAAAAAGGAAGAGAAAGAGGACCAAAAGGAGCAGGGCGAAGAAAGGGAGGGGGGGGGGGAGAGCGGAGGGAAACATTATTGGCCGGCAGCAGCGGCGTTCATCGTTGCACCGGTTCAAGTAGCCGCGAGCGGATACCGATATATCGGGGTACTCTTCGCTTCATGCTCGTTTCCCCGTTATTGCGCGCTGCCAGCGAGGGAACCGGTGCCAGCAATAATGCCGATGTATAGTAAATTGCATTCTAATTAACCATAAATCTTATCGATGTCCAGGCATCTTTTTTACGCGCCCGGCACAGGAAATTAAGAAATTCTCGCGCTCGCTTCTACAGTCCCGCATTTATTTCGATAACATGCCCGTTCCCGGTTTGAATCACGCTGGATCACGGGAGTGGATGACTTTTGGAATTTCGTTTGGCGAGTTCGATGGCCTTCTCGCGCGGCCATCGTTGCTTCTTCGGGGGAGGGGGCAAGCTCCATTGACGCGTTGCTCCCGTTGAGTGACGCGAGGATTTTCAGAGACAAAGTCTTGAATCGTATGTGTAGTTAATGGTCCAAGTTGTAGATTCTAATGTCAGAATCTAGCGAAGATAAATAAGCGAATCTCGGTAAAAGAAAAAGTGAAGAATCTAGTAGAGACAATATAAAAATCTAGTGAATTAGTATAGCAACGTCATCATTGGACGTTATCATTGATGTTTAAGGAAGACGCGTCGAATTACATCTAACTGACATTCATGAAACAAACGAAATACATTTTTATAAAATAAAATTATTCCGACGAGTTCAAACGAAGCATATTGGATGTTTTCTATGATTTCTATATTTCTGCATAGCTTCCAGGTTCCAATCTAGATCTCAATCCATCACGTAAACCGTACATTACGAGCTAGTGGTGCCAGGCCCAGCGTGTCTTCTTCTCGCGGTCGAAACGTTCGTTTCGGCTCGGTCCAGCGTCGAAGAGGGAGACGAGACGTGTTTCGGAGAGGGTCTCTTCTCGTTGGCGAGAGAGGGAGAGATCGGTCGGTCGCGATATATAATGCCGCTGGCATGACAAGGCGAGAGCAATTAGATGTCGCCGGATGCAGCTGCAGGCGATTGCGTCATCAGAGTTACTTTGCAACCTTGATCTCTCCGGAGGGGTCTCCGTTTCCCTGTCCCCCACTTCGAAGCTGTTGGCCTCCCTCTGCCTGGCCCCAGCGGCCACCGTCTCCTCCTCCTCCTCCTCCACCTCTTCCTCCTCCTCTTCCTCTCCTTCTTCTTATTTCTCATTTTTCTTCTTCGACGTTCTCCTTCCCCTCTTCTTCCTCAACTTCGTCTTCTTCTTCTTCTTCTTCTTCCTCTTTCAATTCTCATCTCCCTGTTACTGCTCCCCGCGATGACGTTTCTCGCGTTTCCTCGATTTCTCGTCTCGCCAGTAATCGATGGAAGGAGGCAAAGACTGGTGATGACTGGTTGATAGAATTTAATGGTTATCGGCGGTGTTTGTTACTTCCAATAGAAAGACAGTGGACTCGGTTCAGGTGGGAGAGGTAATTGACGGTTCGTACGATGGTTCGAGACATCTAGAACGTAGAATCTTCGCGTCACTTCGAGTAGACACCCAGATAGAGAAAGAAAAAAAGAGGAAAAAAAAAACGTCGCTGTAATTTTGCTTACGGCCGGGCGCGCAATTGCACGTTCCAGGCGCATATAATGTTGCCGCGGCAGAGATACTACATATGTATGTTCGGTTACATTCGACTGCGCGACTGTCACGCTCGTCTCCTTGAAATTCCTGCATTTAGCGTAATTTCAGTGATCTGTCGTACACTTTGATGAATTTGATCGACGTGAGGTCGTATAATTTTTATTGAACCTCTGGATATTTGTCGTTCGATATTTCTCGTATCTCTCTGAATTAATTCTGCGAAAGCAGACGGGAACTCTCTTCGTCAAGATTCGTATTAATGGATAATACATACGTCGGTCGAACCATTGAAAAATGCAAAGGAGAGCCTCAAAGAGTGTAATTTTCTCTTTTACGGAGAACCTCGTTAATTTCAATCTACTTGGAACGTAACACCCGTTACATCAAATACTGAAAACTCGTTGACGATGAAATTATATGCAGAGTAACTCCCCCTTTTCGTTCGTAATCTTCAAAAAAAAAAAAAAAAAAAAAAAGGAGAGAAAAAAGAAGAAAAAGAAAAATTCGCTCGTTCGTTTGTTAAATTGAACTACAAAGTTCACGCGAAGCCATTACGGAAATACCACTTTCTTCTTCCTGCACACTTCCGAACAGTCATCAAAGATTTACTCGCTATTAATTGAAACATACACAGAGAGAGAGAAAGAGAGAGACACTTGTCTCTTTGAAATCTGAAACCATCTCGAATAATTCTCTCCAGCCAGTGAGAATAATTAAAGGCCTTTGATCCGAGCATTGAAAACATTGTTCAAGAAAATTAAACGCTTCCATCATTAAGCACCAAGTACGTCCGTTTCCTAGTTTCGTGTGCATTTGTATCAGAAACACGGCGCGTAAGATGGAATTAACTCGCAAATCTGAGGGTCTTGGCGACCCGGAAGTGGCTATCCACCTCGTAGAATTTAGACGACTTAACGCCGAGGGTCGTTAAACAGCACCTCGAGAAGAAGTTTCACATGAAGACAGATGCGGAGAGACTTTCCGTCAGATATCGCGAGCTTTCGCCGTGTTTCCGTCCCTTTCTTCTTCTTCTCCCTGTCTCGTCCAATTTTCCATCGCTCGCTACGAAACGTGGCAAAAACGCGCGACCAAACGAACGCGAACGGCTGGGTTTTTGCCACGCCGCTGATTCTCGTGTGTCGTGATCGCCGCGTCGTGAAATCGTGCGACTCGTTAAACCGTGCCTTCGCTCAGGTTAATTATCCTCGCAGGCCTCGCGTTCACTCCTGCCCTCCGGATTTTCTTGCACGAAAAGAAGAAAAGAAGAGCGGAACGCCCGTGGCGGGTCAGATTATCCGCGTTCTCCACTATCTCGCTATCAGACACGAAGCTCGCTGTGCTCTAAATGATTTCTAAAGCCAAATCTGAAGCTCGATTACGATTTACTGTTCTCTTTTTATTTTCGTAGAGTTTCGTTCAAACACTCTTGTATTAATTATACCGCTGGACTATGGACGACGGTAGCAATTTACCACAAAATTGGATTATTATTCAAATTTTAGATATTTAATTTCACTTTGACGTCGACTTGCTACTTAATCGCTCTTGTTTCACGATGAAACCGGTTGTCCACTGATACCAGTTATCGCTGTTATGTCCAAGGCTATAGCGCTCCAAATTTCAGGCGATTGAATTCTTTTATAGATCATCATCGACTTTTTCTTGACACGTTGAACGTGTATCAGTTCGTAAAACGTATAGGGTAACCGGTTGTTGAAGGACTGGTCCGTTTATCCAGTCTAGAGCTGCAAGATAACACAACTTAACACGATAATAGAATCGTACGATCACGTTCGAAAGCGACTGTTCAAGTCGTAAAATTTAGTACTTCTAGAAGTTCTTTTACATACGTTGTCGCGTAGGCAGTCACCCAAACAACCAGGCCACCGAGACATTGCCAACGTCAATCGTTCGCAATTTCCAATAAATGAGTGTGAAATTCACAATCCTCGTGTGACAATCTACGACGTTATTCGAGCACGTACCTACAGACAAAGTAATGAATTCTCTTTGGGTTCTTATTAATTTTATTTAATTTCAGTCGGTCCATCTTCAACACTGATTACACGTTTAGAACAATCATTCATTCTGTATGCTAATTTTGTACAAAATTTTCGGTAAATATTCTGTAAATTCTACGCAGGAGGATAACTTTACCAGTGCATTTGGTAGCTTGTTCTAAATAAAAAAAAAAAAGGTCACGTTCACTCTAAGCTTTGAGTCGCTTACTTTTATTTAAAAAAAAAATTTTTCATTTTTCATATATTTCATATCCTTTTTTATTTCTTAAAGGATATTTTATATTTTTTTTTACAGATTGAAGAAGGTGTTCGCAATGTGTATTTTTAGAGTCGAGAAAAATTTCTATTTGCCGTTTCTTCCAAATGAAATTTCAAAACACGCATAAAATATCATAAAAATCTCCCGTAACAATCACTGAAACGCTCATTACCACGGCTGCTCTCTTTCAAAGTCTCCTCGATAGAATCAGACGTTTCTTTCGTTTCTCGGCTGCGTCATTAAAGTTTACGAGGCTATTATCATTTTTAAGGATCCCTGATTTTTTTACGACCGACAGGCAGAACGAAGAACCGCTAGACAAACTCACAATCAGCTCAGCTCAGCTCAGCTCAGCTCAGCTCATTCGATGATCTCTGGTGAGTCAAGTTTTCGTCAAGCGAGTCGCTCCTGACGGCGTGGAATACAGCTCTCCTCCCGAAGGGAAAGACGAAAGATCAGGGCGCGGGGACGTGTGGATGCGGGCGTGCAACAGTTTTCTTAGAAAGGAAAAAAAAGTTCCCACGGGTGGAGGAGAACTGCGGAAGAAGGGACGCGGACCACGTTGTGTACGGGAGCACGTGTGTTAACGTTTGACGCGACAGTTTAAAGCTAGCTTCACACATGGCCGTCCTGTGTTTCGTGGTTTCCACCGTTTCAGATGCGCGCGCGTTACGCGTGTTCCCTCGGTATGCAAGTGCGACTGTTAGACATCTGTTTGACGTGTTTGTTAGGCGAGCCGCGGCTCCTTTTCGTGGAGAGGGTTCAGAGATAAAACACAGAGACCCTCTGATGCGAGTGATCTCTCGAGTGCCCCACGAAATTAGGAACGCTCGTGGAAAAAATAATTTCTTTTCTTTTCTTTTTCTTTTTTTCTTTGATAGAAAAGGGATTTCTGAAAGCTGGTTCTCATTAAGTATTGTCAAAAAGCGATGTTTATTCGAAAGAACAACGAAAATGTAATCAATACTAAAAATCTTGATCATTCGTGTATTTATCGTGTTCCAAGTTTAGAAAAAAAGTCTGGGATACTTGGCAGTGTCTGAATTATTTCATACAATTAATATTCGTCGAGCTTGAAATATTTTTTAACAGTGATAGAAATTCTTTTCGAAGAGGTGCAAGTATTGTCCACGGTGACAATAATTTTATTCATCCAATATCTTCTTTAGCCAAGCAAGTAAATCTGAATATATTTTATAAAAAATTTCTATTAAAACTCATAGTAAGATGAGAGGAAACATAATATCTGGGATTAATCTAAAGTTCGACGACGTAAGTCAGGAAACTTTTAGACTGTTCGATAATACTTCCATTTGTAAGGAAATAGGAAACGTTCTTGTCGCTTGTTGTTTAAAGACGGTCTCATTCATCTGCATTTTATTCGGCTTGATTCGTTCAGCAGGAGATCACTGCCACCAGCTGTTTTGAATAATTAACTCGGCAGCGTTGATCCACCGATTGCTTTCTTCAGTCGCATAATTTTTTACCTACCCGAGCGAGTTCCCCGGTTCCGATCTATTTTTAAATTCGAGACTTCGAATGAAAAGGAATCTTGTTTCTTTTTTCGATACTTTATCGACAGCGTGTGGCTTCATCGTAAACAACTTGATCGCAAATTGATCGAGATACCGATACAAAACTTATCGCTTCTTTTTTTCTTTTTTTTTTATTATTTATTTTTCAACAATCTCAAAGAAATAATGTTTTCAACGACATTTAAAGGGGCGTTGCAACTTTGCACCGAAGTTCAAAGATTTCTCAAGTTCCAGTCCGTGAAAATTCTCCACTTGCATTCGGTTACGCGCATGCATCGATCTCCGATTTTACCCAGAAATAATCGAGGCGACTATTTAAAGATTCCTCGTCTCTGATCTCATTGGACGTTCAATATGTACGTACGTATGTATGTAACGCGCGCAAGGAGGAAGGAAACGAGGAAAATTGACGTTGATTTTTCTGAAAGCGCGGCCGCGATTGATTATCATCCCGCGGCGATCTTTAAAAAGACCGCCGGCCACGGTCGCGTCGCGTCTCACATGACGAACGACGAAACGGTTTTATGTAAATTTTAATCGCGCAACAGTGTGATATCATTCGACTGACTCACTCGCGGTCACGTTGATCGGGGCTAATGCATTTAAGTGCGAGCAACCGGCGGCCCAGTGCTATTAATCGTTCGGTAATCGAATCGCTCAATTGACTCGATTTTCCTTCTGAACGCTGCGCCGTCTATTGTGCGTAGCCTTCTCGGTTCATCGAAGGTGCGCCACGCGATTTATCTCGTCACAATGACACACCGTTCCGTCGATATTTACGGATCCGTGCGTTTCTTCTTTCTTCTTCCCCTTTCCACCCCACCTGCCCCTCTTTTTCATTATCGTTTCGTGTATTTTCTCGTCGATGATGTTGTTTTTCTTTTCTGTTTACGGTTTGAATGATCAAATGGTGAAATTAATTAAAAATCGATCGTTTGACATTGTTTTGTGACGTTTGTAATGTCGTGGCCTCTTTAAAATAAGGAAAATTATCTTTGGAGGAATGTGAAGACAGTGCGTGAGTAGTTTTTGTTTTCTAATTTACTCTACTTGATAGTTGTCAATGGGGGGGGGGGGGAGAGGCAATTATCAGCCAGAGACACGGTTCTGTGCTTCTCGGAAACGGAATTCCAATTCGAAATAGTTTTCTCTTGGAGTCAAATCTTTCATCAGAATTTAATCTCACGATCAATGTACATGATTTATCGTAGTTTTCTTTTTTTGTTATAATTTTTTAGTATCCTCCTCAGAAACTAGGTATTAATATATTAAATAAACTAAATTATATCATATAAAATTATATATTAAACTAGGATATTAATATATTAAATATCTTCGTCGACCCTAGGTATTAATATATTAAATAAACTAAAATATATCGTATAAAATTATATAAAAATAATAAAATTATATATTAAACAAAGATACTAATATATTAAATATCTTTCGCCACGCTTCTTACAATCACTCAAACGAGCTTTCTAAGAAGCTTCTCAAGAAAAGACTTTGTACATTGTACATCGTTCAACGCTCCAGTCCAGAGACATCCACGTGAAAATCAAGAAACCGAAAATAGAAGAGAAAAAAAAAAGAAAAAAGAAAGAAAGGAAGTCGGGGAAGAATCGACGTTTTCCCCTGCTATAAAGAGGAAAGCAGCAACGATGTCGATCACGCTCTCGATCCCGATCGCTCTCTCCTTCCTCTGCCGTCTCCCTTTCCTCGACATCTTCTTCGTCTTCTTCCTCGCGGACATCGTGTCATTCTTCACCGCCAGGGGCGTCAGTGTCGCCGGTGGAGTCGCAAGAAGGAGGGGAAATCAGAGGGCCGTGTGTGTCTTCGCCGTGTGTGTTTCTAGCCGGTGCCCCTCGAGACTCTTCAGTGCTTCGCGGGCCTTCGTGGCGAGTAGGTTTCGCAATATTGTTCCGACTCTTCCGCTCCGAAACGATACTTCTCTTCTCGTCCCTCGCCCGTGAAATCGGTATTCCTCGAGGCCGAGCTCCGTTCGAACGGAAGTCCAAAGAGCTCGCGTGGAGAATCGAGAGGTGAAAACGCGTCTCAGTTCGCACGACGATTTTTTTTTTTTTTTTTTTTCGTTTTGATTCTGTGTAGAATCGTTTCGTTGGTCCTTGAACGAGCAATCGGCCGGTACGTGTTCGCGAGAGCCGTCGTTGGATCGTAGTAGAGAATCAAAAGCTGCACTGTTCTTCTTCGAGCCATGGCCGTGTATACACGTCGCCCGTGTTCAGAAGGAGCAGTCGTCAGTTTAAATAAAAATTAGAGTGCGTCTAAGTGAGAATCGATATATTTCTCTAGGATTAGAATTTAATTAAGGATTAAAATAATAATTCGAACAAAACTATAAATTTATTTCCCGAGTCGATCGTTAAAAATGATCTTGAAAATTAAAAAGAAAAAAAATGTAGCTCAAATAAATATGTTTAAATGAAAAGAAAAAAAAAAAAAAAAAAGAAAGAAAGAAAGAAACCAAAGTGACACTTAGTGAAGTAATTTCGTATGAAGGATGACCGCGTTGATCTTCAGACATCAGAGAATACGTGATTCGAGGATCGTCAACGATTCGACGATTTCGAGGGTGCGAAAGTAGTGTTAGAGTGCCAATTAGGGTAGGACGGTTACAAAGTTAGTGTTAGGTCTTCCCAGTTTTGGGGGTGAAAGGTCGCGGTTAGATCGGCGTCCGATGAAAGAACACGCGAGGAAAGACTCGTCTCGACGAATCGAGAAAGTGAAATTTCTAAATTCGATTCCGAACGAGCTGTAAAATTTACTTTCAGCCCGATTCGAGGTTTTCTGGCATCCGGAACCGAAAGAATTGAAAAAGGAAGGGAGATCTTTCCTCGCGTCGCCTCCGCGGTTGGGGCCGACTCGAGAGTCGCAGCAGCCGACCGCGTTTTCCCGCTCAACACGACGACGCGTTTCGCCGAGAGCTCGCGTCGCGCCGCGCCGCGCCGCGCCGATTTTTTCTCTCGGGGCATCCGCAGAAACATTTTCTATAGCGTCTCGAGCTGCCTTGAACCGAAAGTGCATTAAAAACAATCGTCCGCACGACAGCCGGTCGAAATTCATTGCGGCTGGGATCACGTTTCCAAACGAACGAACAAACAGGAGAACAACGGCCCTTAATTCTAAACATGACTATTAGTTACCATAGGTATTTTGTATTTTATAGCGATTGTTGTGATATCGACGAGGATCGAAACGATAGCAGTTATTATACGTTACGGGTTACGGTATTCGGGAATAACCTAGAAATAACAAATTACCTAACCTAATCTAAAAAAAAAAAAAAAAACCCACTTCGCTTGATCGTAGCTGGTAGATGGAGTTGTTTAACCTCTTAGCTACCGCGGCGCCACTTTTGAAAGAGTGTGTATCTACATTTTGTGTCGCTAGAACGACTCGCCAGACTGCAGTAGAATATGTGCAGCTGCATAATTGTAAAATTGAATTAAATTGTAAGGAAATGACACTAGTCTTTTTTTTTTTTTTTTTTTTTTTTTGAAAAATCAGTAATTTTGTCGTTCAACTTGATTGATATTACTTGCAAAACTTGGACATTCGTGATTTTCTTGTTAGACAGAAAAAAGAATCAAATATTTGGAAGAAATAAAAAGAAGTTGGAAATTTAATTTATTCTTTCTGTATGATATTTCTTGAAGCAAGGTACGACGTCTAATGGCACTTCGCGTATCTAGACTCTTTTTCGTATATTATTTTTTGAACACGGAAATCATCTTCGTGTGGGTTTAATTTTTGACGATGTACGTGTCGAATTTCTATCTTCAGCCTGATATAGTTCAATGGTTTTTTTCAATACACGTTTATATGCAAGACGAAAATTTATATTAATTTTCCATTATTCCTTTTACATAACAAAAATGAATTCCGCCAATAACGTCCTAAAGATTATTTGTGTTCATAAATACATAGAAATTGTATCTAAATTAACTTTCACACGGTACAATAAGTTGCAAGGAATCGCGCAAGATGGCGCACACAAACGAGTGTAAATATTTTCCAGATCACATCTAGAAAATACTTAGAAAAGAACTAGTCAAGTCTAGTCAAACTTCAAAATACTCTAAAATATCCTAAAATTCTCGTTTACAAATACGTTTTATTTTACTTTAATTTCAAGTAACAAATTGCAATTACTATACCGGTCGTTACACAAAGAATTGCCATTTCTTCGTGAGTATGCTCGTCACTCGCAGCTAAGAGGTTAGCTGTCTCAGTTTGTAATTTTGTCATTCACCCTAGCTGCTTAGTAATTTATTGAAAGAGCGGTCCCCACTTAAGCGTCCGTCGCTGTCCCCCACCAGTTCTTGGAACTGGCACTGTCTCGACATGACACTTGCACGACACAAAAGCGAGTGACACCCGATACGGAAATTGTCGCCACAATTCGTAAAGTACACCTTCCCACTTAAGCGTCCGCTCTTGGCCCCGACTATCGGACCACTTAAGCGGGACTGTTGTATTAAACTTTCTCACGCGAGACTCTCATTCTCTTTTTCTCTCTCTCTCGAACGATCGAACCTTGACTCTTCCCATTTGATCGTGTTGTCCCTTCCAAAGTTATTATGCACGCAGACTACGCAAGAAAAGTGGGAATGAAAAGTCGTACGGAAGTGATCCTCAGCCGCAACCGCGAGTTCCCTCCGGCGCGACAGTGCGCACGAGGACTTTTTCTACGTAAGATAGAATATTTCTCTAGTAGACTCCGGTGGGGAAGGGGGGGAAGGGAGATTGCTTAATTACGCGACTAGTAGTCGCGCGTCTCGATCCGGAAAAGGAAAACATCCGGCTTCGAGCGAGCGAGGGGGGGGGAGGGGGAGGTGAAGAAAACATTCGACTGGATATATATCCCGGGCCACCCGCTCTGTGACTGTTCACCTCCGACGGTGGAACGAAAAGGGAGGGGGGGAAGACACCGTGCGTGGAGAAAACAGATTCGAGAAAGTCGAGACGTCGTTGATTCTGCGTGCAATTAAGCGGAGTGTGAAAAAAAGAGTGTCGAAGGGGTGGGGGTTGAGTCGTTCAGCGTAGTACTTAAGCTTACCGAGAGGGGGACTGAAGACGCGTAACGTTGCATTACGCGTGCACATGTACATTATTATAGACGCGTTAGTTAATGGTTGATTAAAATTGGTGAGCACCGATCAACGAGAAGGGGGGAGTGGAGGGAAGGGGACGAGAGGAAGGGAAGATTCTTCTTTCCTTTTTCTCTTTTCCGTTATCGTTGGTGGATGGTCAGAGAGGGGGAGAGGGGATTCAATAGAACGTAGAAACGCACGAGCATGCGAGGTGCGAGTTCAGCTACGAAAATAACGGTAACAATAATATTATTAATGATAAATAATAATAATAATAATAATATATATATATATATAAATATAAAGTTTAACGGTACTTAACGACACACTGGTAATTGTAAAACAACGAAAGAGGAAAAAAAAGAAAAGAAAGAAACGACGACGAATAACGAATAGTGCGATTATTACTACCTATTATTATTACGGCAATACGACGATATATATACAGCGATGAAATACAATTATATATTTATCGAATATTTATTAAGCAAACGAGAATAGCACACACACTGTGTAGTGTCGGTTGTACAAAGTAGGCGGCGAGGCGAAAACACGCGAACGAATTTGTTTCGTTCTTTTTTTTTATTTTTTTTTTATTTTTTTTTTTCTTTTTTTTTTTCTTTTGGAGGGGGCAGAAACGGAGAAAAGCGCGGAAACGCTCCTCGTCGCGGGGGGTTGTCGAGAGACTTGGTGCCTGTCGAGAGCATTCGCGGAATCGCTTTCCAGTTTGATGTCTTCTCCTTCGTTGGTATTTCTCAAAAATTCGAAAGTTTCAGGCTTCGAAAACTCGAAAATTCGAGAATTCAGTAATTCAAAAATTCGAGAATTCGAAAACTCGAAAATTCGAAAATTCCAGACTTCGAAAACTCGAACATTCGAGAATTCAGTAATACAAAAATTCGAGAATTCGAACACTCGAAAATTCGAAAATTCCAGACTTCGAAAACACGAAAATTCGAGAATTCAGTAATTAAAAAAATCGAGAATTGGAAAACTCGAAAATTCAAAAATTGGGGAACTCGAAAATTCGGGGATTTGAAGGTTCGAAAATTCGAAAACTCGGGTGTCGAAAAATTTGAATATTCGAAAATTCAAAAACTCGGGAATTTGAAAATTCGGGGATCGAAAGATTTAAGTATCCAGAAATTCAAAAATTCGAGAATTCGAAAACTCGAAAATTCGAAAATTCCAGACTTCGAAAACTCGAACATTCGTGAATTCAGTAATACAAAAATTCGAGAATTCGAACACTCGAAAATTCGAAAATTCCAGACTTCGAAAACACGAAAATTAGAGAATTCAGTAATTAAAAAAATCGAGAATTGGAAAACTCGAAAATTCAAAAACTGGGGAACTCGAAAATTCGGGGATTTGAAAGTTCGAAAATTCGGGTGTCGAAAAATTTGAGTATTCGAAAATTCAAAACTCGGGAATTTGAAAATTCGGGGATCGAAAGATTTAAGTATCCGGAAATTCAAAAATTCGGGAATTTGAAAATTCGAGAATTTCAAAACTCGAGAAATCGAAAGCTCGGTAGCCGAAAATTCGAAAATTCGAGTATTCGAAAATTCAAACACTCGGGAATTCGAGAATTCGAAAACCCGGGAATTCGAGAATTTGAAAATTCGAAAACTCGAAAGTTCCATCATTCGAAAATCCGTTCTTCCCTCGGAGTCTCCCCGCTGTTTTTTCTCCTCCATTCGCCAAACGCGCGCGAAAAGCGTTCAACGTGCAGAAAAATTGATCTGTCACGAGGGGAAGCAAACATTTCGCGCGATCCTCGACTTCGCTCCAAATCCCCCGAAGGCCCCTCGAAAGAGCGAGCGAGCGAGCGAACGAACGAACGAAGAAGATACGCGAAAGACGCTTCGGTCACGTGTCGGCGTGAAGAAGAAAGGGACGAAGGAGGAAAAACCGCGAGGACGCGAACGTTCGGCCGTAGGTTCGCGTATATTTTCGTCTCACGATCTCCTTTTTTCTTTTTCTTTTTTTTTTTTTTTTTTCGTACG
>NW_025110094.1:124230-127073 GCF_011392965.1 Frieseomelitta varia
GGCAGAAAAAAAAGAGAGAAAAAAAACCAAAAAAAAAAAAAAAAAAGAAAGATGAAACAAAGAAGCGACGAAAGAGAACACGTGAGGAAACGGGAGGAAAGACGAGTTGGAGGCGAAATGAAATGAAATGAAATGAAACGAGCCCTCGATAGGTGAAGGGAACGTTGGAAATTGATGAAAAGGAACCGAGGTTGGTTAGACTTTTGGAGAGGCGGAACAAAGAAGGGGCAGGGCTGTGACAAAGGTGTGGTGATAGTGGTAACTGGAGGGGGCTGAGACGCGTTAAATTAGGTTTCTCAATTAAGAGGGCGACAAGGGCGATCCGTAGAGTAGAGATAATTCTTCCTTTTTAAAAGAGAAAAAAAAAAAAAAGAAAAAAAAGAAGAAACGACGAGCTTCAGGTGCTTTGCTTTTGTCCAGTTGACACGGAGATGTATTAATGTATCATTGACATTGCAATATACATTTTTCCATACGTTGCTATTGTTTCGATGTGTTTCATTTTTTTTTTTTTTTTGTTTTTTGTTTCATAAAGATAAGTATCGCAGATCTGCGTGGCGTTGACAGGAAAATGAAGACGATTTGTTCTCGTCACGGCAAGTGACACGTTGTTCTTGTTGGTGATTTTTGTAATTGTCTTTTCCGAACAACACTCTGTTTCTCTCTCACTCTCCTGAGAGAGAGAGATAGACGACAACGACAAGTATGTACATGATCATCCAGCCCTCCATAGAGACTATCCATCGTCGAACTTACCCTATTGCTTAAGGAAAAAACCAAAGTTGTGATAAGCGCGGGCGATTTCGGGAGGGCAAGGTTCTCGGAGGATGAGCGAGAAAGGAAGGAGAGGTGGAGGAAGAGGAGGAGAACGTGGAAAAACGAGCGAAGCGCGAGGCCTCGACCTGGCCAACCCTCCGACGAAGGAAGAGGCTTCTTTGTCACCTGACCGCGCCAATTATACGTTGTGTCCATACTGTCTCAATTAACATAATGTATTATATTATATATATAATATATATATATATTATATATATATATATATCCGACAATATTGATTATTAAAAATTCTTAATATATAAAAGAGGAGAAAAAGAAAAGGAGAGTGAATGTGAATGTGTTGGCCGAAGAAGAGAAAGACTCACCCCCTCCCTCCCCTCTTTCAGTTTTGCGTTTCGAGTTTCGATTTCTTTCGCGCGCGTGCGATTTGCCGGGGCAAGCCGAAACTGTAGTAGTGGTTTGATATTAAAGAACAAAAAAAAAAAAAAAAAAAAAAAAAAAAAAGAGAAACGTCTCGACGAGAATGCGTTTTGATGTTTTCTTTCGCGCGTATTAATTTCGTGCCTTTTGCCGCTGGCTTCTTTTTCCTTTCAGTTTTTTTTTTTTTTTTTCTTTCGATTCGATAACTTTGCTCTCCCCACTGGAGCGGAATTTCGGAACTTCGTGGAGGATTAGAAAGAAGAACTCGGGATGAAAAATTGAAGTACAATTTATTTATGATACACGCAGCCATTCTCGACACGTTCGGTGCACAATCGTGTTGTAAACACGTTTGGTTACAGCCGTTGCCGACAGGTGGCGACACCGTCGCCCCGCCTGTCCTCTTTCCGCTCTCCATGTATATAAATATCTCGTAATTAAAATATAGATATATACATGTGAATATCCATGTCATTTGTATGTGTATATATATATTTATATTTATATATATATACATATATCTGTACAACCCGAGCATACGCGTCTACAAAATAATCCACCATCTAGTCGCCGACCTTCTCTCTTTCGAGTCGATCGATCGATCAACCACTCGCGGTCCGCCATTTTTTTTCACCATAAAATTGAGGTTAAGTCAAGTTAAGCAAGTTTTTCTCTTTTCTCTTTTGTTTTTTTTTTTTTCATTTTCGTTATTTAAAGTCGCTTGCGTGGATTACCATGGCGACTTGTAATCTTAAAACTGATTTTGCAATTTATTTTAAGCGGATAGGTTCGTCGTCGGAAAAGGAAAAATATTTAGATCGAAGAGTCGGACCGCGGAAGGTTAAGGAATCGAACGAGCTAGCGGACATTGACGCAAAAAAAGAAAAAAATGAAAAAAAAAAAAAGAGAAAAGAGGAGAAAAGAAATGCAATTTGGACGAAATTCGAAAGCTGGCTAGTTGAACGTCGTTCTTTCTCTCCGTGATATGTCTGTTCTTGAAACCGTGGCGTTTAAAAGGTCAGAAGGGGGGGGGGGGAAGAGAGGATTGAACGTATCACAGAGAAGCAAAATTACAAAATTACGAAACGAAACTACAAGACGAAATTCCAACGACGCTAGTTTCTATTCACGCAAAACACAAAGGTCATCGATTCTCTCTCTCTCTCGAGAGAGAGATGAGAAAAATAGTTTCTTTTTCACATTCGGACGAGCGAAACTTTCGTCCCATATAAGTCGACGGGGGCTGCAGGAAGTGGTAACCAAGGACGGAAGCAGACTGTGTCTTTTCGATTGAAACGCAAGGCAGACTAGAAAATACCGAGCGAAAGTTTCCGCTCGTCGCTCGCGGCGTTTCGTTTCGGAAATGGTTCTCTTCCTCTTCAAGGTTCCAAGGTTCGTTTAACGCTGCGTCATTAAATCCTCGCAAATTCTCTCTTAATCGTTAAAACAGATCGGTTTCGAATTTTCTGGTAAAAAAAAAAAGAAAAAAGAATAATAATAATAATATTATATATAATAATAATAATAATATTAATAATGTCCACGAACTATCTGTACTCTAGTCGTTCATATTCCACGCATTCGTGGCATTTAAAATAAATTTAAAACAAAAAAAAAAAAAAAAGAACAATAATAATATTATATAT
>NW_025110094.1:127177-133778 GCF_011392965.1 Frieseomelitta varia
AAAAAAAATTAAAAAAAAAAAAAAAAAAAAAAAAAAGAAAAAGACGCAGCAGAGAGTCCGTATTGGAAACTCGCGATCCACCGATTTTCCACGGATCGTAAACAGATCGAAATACTTGTCCCGGTAAAGTAAATGCCGCTAGGTATTCTTCCTTAAATTACTTTTAAGCTTAATCGCTAACAACCATGGCTCTTTAGTAGCCATTTTTCTCTACTTTGTCTGTGGACTCGGTTTTTTTTTCTTCTTTTTTTTTACAACCATGCTCGTTTCACGAAAATACATGTCTCTCTTTCTTTTGTTCGTAGTCTGTACAGCCATCTTGCGGGGGTCGTCGTAACGAAAATAGTCGCTAGTCTAACGCTGTCGATAGACGAAACGCTTGAACTGCCAAAGTATCGGTCTAGTCGAACTCGTCCTCGTTACTTCGTTCGATGTCTCAAAACGTTTGTTGCTGTTCGCGGTTTGTTTGACAAGTGAAGAAAGAAGAGAACAAAGAGAAGAGAGAGATAAAAGGAAAGTGTTCGTTGTTGAAAGTTTAGAATTGTCACAGTTTGACGAGTCATTCCTGAAACTAATCGAGATCTAGATCAGACTCCACTGAATTCTACAGGCTGGGCCAAAAGTTTCTCCCCGCTTACTTTTGTTTTTCGATAAAACCTCAAACTATAACTAATGTTATCGATTTTGAATTAAATTTAAGTTTAAACGCGAGTTTCTTTTTTTTTTTTACTACGTTTTGAGAATTATTTCTTTCAAATGTCGTAATAAATTAATAAAACATACATTGATACGATATATTAGTCGATTAACAAAAAGAATAATTAACTAAGAAAATAGTTACCGATTTATTTTCGTAGGAAGTGACTTTTCGCCCACCCTGTAATTTCAACTCGTCAAATCTCAATGAGCTACGCCGATGCCACAGAGAACTCGATACTTCGTCAGTTCTCTCTCACGATTTCGCAGCTTTTTTTTCCTCAATTACGAAATTTCCTCCTAGCGTCACTCTGGCCCGTCCTCCGACTGAAAAATATATAATCGGGAGTCTCGCGAGGACGATGCCTGTATACTTGCACTATCGAGAAAACCTTACGCGTCCTAAATTGGTGTTGTCCTAAACGAAAAACATCGTACAGGGAAGAGTCCATCCGTGCACCGAATCTACAGTAATCGCGTTTTACAAGTGTGTGTACGTGTGTTTGCGTGTTCTATCTCTTTAAATATGAAAAAAAACATGCGCAACCTGTGCAACGTCGACGGGGGGAGGAAAAAAAAAAGGCCGGAAAATGCCGACCGTCGGTTATACAAAATTCTGTAAGTACGTACGTCCTTATCGACTGAGCCGCCTGTGGTAAAGACGATTCCACGATGGAATGTGTAATTCGACGATTACCGATTACAATTGAAGAGTAAGAAGAAGAAACCAAAAAAAAGGGGGGGGGGGGGGAGAGAAAAACATCGATGTGCAAACGTAGGGATCCCTGCGTTCTTCGAGGCCTCGACGAACGTTCAACGAGCGATTCTCGATGCTTCTCAGAGTCTGTGTTCGAGGAAATATCAAACAGATTCGCGGTCAGACGTTTCGAAACGACGACGATATCTTGCAAATCGCAGCGTCCACGGGTCGTCAATTTTTTAACAAATGTCCTCGTTTGCCTCTGGTTCCAAATTAGCCGGAGTTCGAAGTATAAATTTAATAAAATAACGCCTTTCGACATTTGATTTCTTGTTTTTTTTTCCAATGACTTGTTCGTGACGGCGTGGAACAAAAATGACGAAGGTAACGAGGCAGAGGTATTGTAACGAGGCCCTTATCGTCTCCACTTCCGGTTCGCGACGAGATAACAATAACTCACCAGCTAGGAATACGACCAATGTCGATTGTAATAAGATCCGGTCAGCAACCAGATAACAATAAATGGAATGCGACCATTGTACCCCCCACATCGGTACCGAACACTGTATAAATACCCGTCACTCTTGAATAAAGGCAGATCGGTGTTGCACGCTAATTAGTACGCTATCGTTATTCCGTCGAAACCTCTCTCGAGAAATTTAATTCGCATATATGTTTACTATGGTAGATTGCGACCTGTTGCTCTATCTCGTAAACAATTCGTATCGTTTCACCGAAACCTTAGCATTGGAATACCACGGTCTTCATTTGCGAGGATAAGATTAAATTCCTGTGATATTATCTTGCTAAAACGACACGCAACTAACCATCACCGTTTCTTATCGAGACCTCGATAACATTGTCTTAGTCGCGTGACATATTTTGGCGATCCTGCCAGGATTCATAGACTCTAGCGCAAGGAGAACTGGACCACTGAAACTCTAAGGACCTCAGCACCAGACTACTAGAGCCACATCTCTGCGGAACGTCAAGGATTCGAAGAAACCTAGAACGATGTGAAGAGACAAGACCTATATCTTCTTCACCTGATTCTCACCAAAGATCAAATGAAGCTGTCACTTTGCTCGTTAACGAATATTGAAACTCTAAGTAAACAAATTAATCGGCAAAACGAAAGATGAACAAACCAAGACAAATTATTACGGGAAGCATTCAAACCCCAGACGTTAGAGAAATTAACAGCTATCATAAAAAAAAAATTAGAAATCGCACACGAAGAACGAAACCAATTAGCTATTATAATAAATACGTTGACATACTCTGAAACAGTACGTACCGATATAACGGATGAACATAATCCACTCAATACACTGCCAAAACCGAGGAATCCCCAGAAACAACCATAAGAAGAACATACCCGTCAACGTGAATCAATTTACAGTGATCCAACAATGAAACCATCAGAGGCACAATAAGAACTGTTGAAGTTCTCAATGGAATCAACGATATCGGCGTAGAAGAATTCATAAAATCAGTAAGATTGGCTAGAACCAGGGTAAGTGACACCGTTTCTCTATCACGCATGATTCTAACCGAGAAAATCACTGACCGAGCTGAACAAAGCATTTGGTTCTACTCCATAACTTCATATGAAGAGTTATACGCAACCCTTTGCACACAAATTTCCATTCCTACCATCGTTAGCAGCGGAAATGAAATGCAAAACATAAAACAAGGAATAAATGAAACTGTAAAGTCATATTCTAATCGTTTTAGGCAAACATTAAATGAACTCGAATGTGCTGTACAAGCTAAACATAGTAATTCTAGAGCCCACAACCTCGCTCTAGAAGAAAAAAATTACAGAAGCAATTTGATTTTACATGCATAATTTATGTATCAATTTATTTCAATACATTATTCTTATAAAGGCCACATCACTGCGTACAAGTACAACAAGAAGCATCAAGTATGAAGATATGGCTAAAAGAAACCACTGCCAGAAGGATGACTAGCCAACGTCCAGCAACAGCAAAGACCATCACTCGACCAACATGCCAATCTTCCCCATCAAATTAAGCAACCACCTCTATTAAAATTCCCACTACACTCAAATGCGATAATTGCCAAAAAACCGGACACACCCAAGGCAACTGCTTCCTCCTTAGAATAAAATTCTTCCCCGTTTTCAATATGGAAAGATCCCTCTTCGCGTCAACAACTTGGAAGAAACCAATCAAGGGGTTTGAACGAAACAATGGAACAGGAGGAGCAGGAATACGAATCAACTATACCCCAGGAGAATTGCACAGCAATTGTAATACAGCACATCAAATGTAAACTCCCAAGAATGGCAAGACCAGGAAAACTCTTATTGGTCACATTGGGGTAAATCTACTGTAACAAAGCTTTTGTGAAAACCAGTTGGAATTAAAGGAACCACGCACTGTTAGACTTGGCAATGACAAACACCACTTAAATTCAATGACACACTGCAAAGTTTACGGCAAGATACATGTTCTTCATAATACCAGATGACTTCCCATTGATGGAAGACGGAATAATAGGATTACCCTTTCTAAAACAGCATAATTACACAATAAGTAACGATGAAATTCAAAGTGATCAGAGACGAATTCCTTTACAGATAACCAAGGAAGAGATATTACCTCCCAGAAGATCCTCTGTGTAAAAATTGGAAATGAAGTTATACGGGTTTGTTACATCAATCCTGGTAAGCAAACTGTCCAACTATCTAATCAGATCTCAACAAACAATAATATCAGAGTCCATGAACTATTAAACAAATTACACTTAGACAACACTGAATTTAACTACGCCGAAAGCATAAAAGAAATAGTCTGCTCCTACCATGACCTCTTCGCATTAGAGACCGATCCACGTATTAACCTAATCTCACACACGATCTATCCAAACAAGGCAAACTGATGAACATCAAATGCTATAAACCTCCAGAATGTCACAAAACGAGAAATTCGTACACAAATACAACAAATGTTAGACAAGGAACGAAGCGATTCCCCTTTCAACGCATCAGTTTGGGTTGTCCTCAAAAAAACTGATGCCTCTGGAAAACAAAAATGGCAAAAAAACAAAAGAACGAATCAAGACAAAACATCATTGGACTGGAATACATAATGAAGTTACTGAATATATAAAGAATTGCAACATCTGCCAAACCAACAAACTCACCCGTACAAGGCCTAAAGAAGAAGCTCTACTTGCTGAAAATGACAAAATTGTCCTGGACATTATAGGTCCACTAAAACTCACCACTAAATGAAATCAATTCATTCTCTCGATACAAGACACCTTAACCAAGTACTTTATCTTCATTCCATTACCTGATCAATGGGCTGAAACGATTATTGACCAGTTGATAGAACATTACATCTATACTTTCTCATTTCCCAAACACATACTAACCGATCAAGGACAAAATTTTGTTTGCAAGTTGATGGGCTCATTTGAAAAGACTTTCAAAATCAAACATATTGAAACTGTGTTCCATGCGCAATCAAATGGATCTCTTGAAAGAGCACAGATTCATAAAAGACATGTTGTGAACCAGCCGTTTTCGATGAAAACAAAGCCGAATGGGACGAAAATCTGAAACCCATATCCATGGCCTATAATAGGACAACACATACAACCACAGGATTTACACCTTTCGAACTCAGCTTTGGAAGAGAAGCAAATATGCCCTCTGCCATATCGCTCACACCCAAACTCTCACAAAAGGGAAACTCTTTCAACTCTGGAAAGACAGACATACTGAATACCCTACAGCTGCAAAACGCATAACGAATGAAAATAAAAAAACGATACAAACTTAATCAAGACAGAAGAATCTGACTTAAAAGTTTATACCAAACAAATGACCTAATACTACTACATAACGACCACAAATTAAACAAAGAATGGCTAGGACCGTACAAAATCCTAGAAACCAAAACACCTAATTATCTATTAGACATACCAAAATCCAAACCCATGTTGGTGCATGGTAATAGATTAAAACCATTTTTCCAAGGAATCATCTCAACAGCATTAAGTTTAACCATAACCCCAATAGGATACGAAAAGGTACTTACAGAAACCATTGGAAAAGACTTTTGTATACCACAGAGAAATTAAAATCACCATAATTCCGAACCGATGATCTGTATAACGACGCGGAACTAATTCAAAATTTATACACACCTATCGAAAAACAATGCACCAAACATACTGCGAGAGAATCGCATTTAACATAATAACCACTCGAATAAAAAATCTCGAACGATCCGTTAACAAGCTAAAAACAATAACTCACAGTAAAACTAAAAGAGGACTATTCAACATCATTGGATCTGTCTCCAAGACTCTCTTCGGCACTCCTGATGACGCTGACCTAAAATTAATCAATGAAAACATGGACAAACTTTTCAACAGTCAAAACGAATTAACACACATAGTCCAAAACCAAACATCAATGTTCAGACAGATCCTTCAAGATGAACATTTTAAATATTTAACCACACAAGTAACTACGCAACCAGAACAATTAGCACAAATTGCGAACAACGAAATCTTAGACAGAAACTTTTTAATACTAGAAGCACTCATCACCAAACTCACCAGTAAAGTAAACGATTTCTGCCTAATGATAATTTTGAAAAAAAAAAAAAAAAACAGGAATAATAGACACCACCTTAACTGACATTGACACATTTATGAAATCTCAATTCAAAACTCACATAAGAACATCCAATGTTCCTAAAAAAATTTTCAAAGTATAATCGATATTGGTACACTAAACGCGTTAATAATTAACAACACCCTGGTCTATCAAATTATTATACCAATAATAGAAAGTGACGAATGGACACTCTATAAAACACATAGCCATACCTCATGAAATACAAAACAGCTTTGTAGCACCATTAATAGAACACGAATACACTTTAGAGGAGCAAACTGGATACATCTCAATAAACCAAAGGTATTTAATACCGAATTCTGCAGAGAAGCACCGATAGGCAAACTTTGCGAAAGAATACAACCCAACATCACAACCCCAAAACATATAGTCCAATTAGTAATTGCAAAACCGCTCTCTTTCAAATAGACACCATCACCTTCATACCGATGCAAAGTCGCAACAGATACATCGTTATACCACAACAACCAATCTTTATTCAAACACTTTGTAACAAAGTCGAACATATAGAAATCCGCGAA